>NC_091129.1:35620717-35920717 GCF_040183065.1 Periplaneta americana
AAAACTTAGATATAAATTAAATTTATAATGTTATATGGTATATATAGTTTCATCGCATTTTTTTTTTAATGTTCAGAACTGCATAATTTGAGAGAAAAATAACTAACTCTTCAAAGTGTAGGTCTATATTTAACAAATTACCGGTATGTATTATGAATATTTAACAATGAGGTTAAACAACATTTTGACATGTCCTGTGTATAGAAATTGAATAAGGAAGTGAATTTCTTCTTTTTCTTGTGTTTCCAATTGGCATCTTCATTATTAACTTGTAAAACTGAAGATGTAAACATTATTAACATGAAACAAGAATATCAATAGCAATATATCGTCACAATTAGTGCTTATTTCTTACCTATACTTATATGACAATATGTATTGAAATAGATTATTATTATTTGGTAAACTCTCTTCCGCCATGTGATATTTCATATTTTAATTATCATTGATCATCTCTGTTCCCAGCATTATGACTTTCTTCTCAATCTCTAGCAGAGTAATTTGTAATGTGTTAAGAGAAACAGAACCAAATCATGGTTACTTACACATAAATGACATACAACATTTAGAAATACATAAGAAATGCTTTGGTGATGTGGAATACTATATTCAAACTCAAAATTAACCGTCCAGTACTTAATATTTGATGTACTGTGTATTTCTTTTCACAATTATGATAAAGAAAATAGTAAAATATAAAAGAAATACAAAGTTTTCTGATTGAACATTTAAACATTAAATTAAAAATGTGATATATAATAATATCACCTACTATCGGTATCAGAATTATTTATATAATTTGTAGTTATTATTATTATTATTATTATTATTATTATTATCATTGTTATTACATCATCATCATCATCATCATCATCATCATGCAACTTCAAAATTTAAGTTTTTAATTACTGTAACCTAGATCCTTAGATAAGTCCTGAGGAACAACTATATGAATCATCATTAACTATCTTGGATTAGGTCTTCTGGCATGTTGTGCTTCAGACTGAATGCTGGTTGAAAGCTGGTCTCCCACCACATTTTTGGTCGTCCAAGGTCTCTCTTTCCATAAGGATTGTAGTTAAATAGCTTCTGAGATAGCCTGTTCTTAGGTGTCTGATACATGATCCAGTTGTTTGGTACTGTATGATGGTATTGGTGATGGCAGTTATATTTAACTCTTTCCTGATGTTGACAAAGATCTTAGTAGTCTCATTTCTGCAGCTTCCATTCTTCGAAGTTGTCCCAATGTTAAAGTCCATGTTTCTGAGACATACAATAAAGCTGGAATTGCCATCATTCTATAAAATATCAAAATTGTCTCTGGACAGACTTTTTAAAAATAATATCGACTTTATTGTACATCAAATTTGTTGAAATTTGGCTGATTTGATATGGTATCTATATCTCTGGAATTTATGTAAGAAAAATAATATGTGCTCCTAAATTATTATTATTATTATTATTATTATTATTATTATTATTATTAATTGCTTTATCACTCATGGATAGTTTTCCTGAAACGACATATTTTCGTACAACTGTTAAAATCATAGAAGTTTGTGACTCTTAATAATCTTGTTCACTTTTGTTTTTATGTCTTAAATCAATATGTAATTATTGACCTGATTCTTATAGTTATAGGTCATTCGGTATCTCGTGAAACCTACCTGCGCTTAAGGGGAAAGAAATGGATTGGGAAGCTTTCCTCCCTCACTACGCTTCGACTTGCAGCTAATTAACTCGCTTACCCTCACTATAAGGTTCTTACTATGAGCTAGGGCTCACACAAGCATCTGGTTTTACGAGATAACGAATGACCTATTATATAAAGTAAGTACAATGATTAAAAATGAATTAAATAACTGTATCAATAGAATATCTTAACATTACACAATACTTTAAGTATTATTGTCATTTATTTCTTCTCGCAGTATGTGTTGGAATGACATTCTGACACTTTTTTTTCCAACATGGGACCGAAAAATGTCTTAATAATCATGTGTTTAACATGATATTTCCTTGAACTTCGCTTAGGCCTTGGTAGTCTTGAAGTTGGACGAAAAGAAGTTTAAAAAAGACAAAATTCCTGTACACCGGACATTAATCTAATAATCTGCCCATCTGCTATACAGAGTGATTCACGAGATTTACCGCTACTTACAGAGCTTATTTCCGAAGACATTTTGAGCAAAAAATGTCATATAAACATATGTCTTAATATTAATATTTTCAGAGTTAAACTAACTTGAAGTCACCGGTATTAGTAAAATATTTTTTCTTTAGTTTTAATGGTAAAAGAATATTACAAGTAGAGTACGAATTATTCAGAAGTATCATTTCTTTAATTGGCTAGTATTATGAAGCTAAAAATGTGGTAATTGCCTTGTACAGATTTTGTGTTTTAATTTTTAACTAAAAATTAGGCTACATTATTATTACACACTTACCGGTATCACAGAATTTGTTACAAATCATACAACTTTAGGAATTTGAATCTTTACAGTTTCATTATGCATTCTAATGTAGAGTCCTGAAAAATTTACAAGAGTGGCGTGATTTGTAACAATTGTTGTGATACACACATAAGAAAAATGTAATTTTGTAGTTAAAAATTGAATAAAATTCTGTACGAAGCAACTATGAAATTCACAACACATTTTGAGCTTCAGAATACTAACTAATTAAAGAAATGATACTCCTGAATAGTTATTCTTTATCTGTAATATTCTTTTATCCTTAAAACTAAAGAATAATTGTATTTTACAAACAACTTCAAATTAGTGTAACTCTGAAAATATTGAGGTTAGGACACATGTTTATATATTTTTTGCTCAGAATGTCTTCAGAAATAGGCTCCGTAAGTGGTGCTACATCCTCGTGAATCATCCTGGATATACACAGACATGTACAGAGTGGAAGTAATATATCTGTGCTGATTTTAACAGCTTATTCCTTGTGTAGAGTACAACAGAAAATTCTAGTACCGGTACCATATTATTACCAAATAAATACCTTCCTCTGAAAAAAATTATTTCCCCTATAGGTTATATTGTCCCGTGCCGTGGCATCGTGGTCTAAGGCATGTTGCCTAGGACTCATATTACAGAATGCGCACTGGTTCGAGTCCTCATGGGGGAAGAAATTTGCTCATGCAATTTCGGCCAGTGTATGGGACCGGTGCCTATCCAGCATCGTGATGCACTTGGGGAGCTATGATAGGTAGCAAAAATCCGGTTTCGCAAACCAGCTACAATGGCTGGAAGGATCATCGTGCTAACCACACGATAGCTCCATTCTGGTTGGATGATCGTCCACCTCTGCTTCGGCATGTGGGAGTGAGGCCAGCAGCCAGCTGGTCTGTCTTGGCCCTTCATGGGCTGTAGCGCCATGGATTTACTTTACTATAGGTTATGTTAACATTGCTTTAGAAACTGATACCGGTACTGATAAGAAATGATTTATCGCTTAGTACTTTTTCAATAAAATGGACAGCTTTTTTTCAAATTAAGTAAGAAGATTAACACGTAGGCCTATCCTTATTTGATAACATTAGGAAGTTTGGCAACTGTGCTCTAGTGACTACTACGGGACAGAAAACTGCAATTCAGATATGAGTTTAGTTAATATATGCATTTGAAGCAAAGATTACTGGTATTACATGAACAGCTGGCGTCCATACCTGTGGAGTAACGTTTAGTGCGTCTGGCCACAAAACCAAGTGGCCCGGTTGGGGCAAGTTACCTGGTTGAGGTTTTTTCCAGGGTTTTCCCTCAACCCAAAATGAGTAAATGCTGGGTAACTTTCGGTGTTGGACCCCGGACTCATTTCACCGGCATTATCATCTTCATCTCATTCAGACACTAAATAACCTAAGATGTTTATAAAGCATCGTAAAATAACCTACTAAAATAAAATAAAATGAACAGCTGGCTGGTGTTTGTGTGTTTATATTCGAGGTTGAAATTTAATCTGATTTTTCTTATGAATTATTTAGTGAGTGTGTATTGAAATATGTCAAAATTTTCAGACCACGAATATTTCGACATGATTTTAATTTACCGAGAATCACATTGTAATGACTGTATGAAGAAAAATTTCCAAATGCACAGATATTTATTTCAGTCTGTCAGCTTATCCATGACATAAGAAGTGCAATAAATGGTTTTCATAAAAATTGTGGTAATAAACGACCAACAGGGAGAAAGAAATGTTGAATTTCGTGGAACAAAATCTAGGGCGTAGTAGCTGCGATATTGGTCGTGAGGTTGGAGTATCAGACTGGATTGTTTTAAAAACATTTAGGAAACAATTAGCATGCCCATATCACATCCAGTGCATACAATATATATTGCCAAGCGATTTTCGTCCAATATGTTGTTGTTGTGTGAGTGGCTACGTAATTAGTGTATGCAGAATCCAGATTTTGTAGGAAATATCACGGTTTTCAAGCAAAATGGTATTACGAATTTTCATATCTCCTGTGAAGTACTTGTGTCATGTCACTTGATACAACAAAGTAAGTTGAAACACTTTCAATTAATTCCAAGAGTCTTAAAATTCATGCTGCTCTGTCTTAGATTTGAAACAATATTTCGATAGTTTTCAATGTTTAATTTCACTTAAAATTATCAAATAAATAATTTAAATACACGAATAAGCGTGCAAGTAAAATTAGTTTAAATCCTTGGTCAGTGATGTTCAGATCTTCGCTGTCAGAGGAGGGGTCGAGAAGGCATGCCGGCAGTGCACTGTTGCCAAACTAAGCAGACTTCCAGCGTAATTTTCTAATTAACCATGCACTTAATTGCAAAATGCATACCTAATAGATTTTTTATTTATTTTAACATATTTCATTGCTTCCTTCGATCTGTATCAGCCACAGATACATTCTTGCAAGTGGTCTTTCAATTATGGTTTATTTAACGACACTCACAACTGCCGAGGTTATATCAGCGTCGCCAGTGTGCCGGAACTTTGTCCCACAGGAGTTCTTTTACATGCCACTAAATCCAGTGACATGAGCCTGTCACATTTAAGTACGGTACACTTAAATGCCATCGATCTGGACCAGAATCGAACCCACAACCTCGGGCACAGAAGGCCTGTGCTATACCAACTGTGCCACCCAGGGCGACCAAATGGTCTTAGTTAGCCTTGTCTGCCGAGATGTATAACACAGGATTGTATATCGCAATGTATCAATCTGATACATGATGCTTGCAATCTCACACTGCCTAATGGCTAAAGGAATTGAGTGGCACTGGCTTGTATAAGTATGAAAATAGAAAGGTATTGTAACTGCAAAGCCATAACAATGGAAATTAAAAAACTGATGGTAGAAAAACGTACGCTTGTATCAATCTGCTACACATGCGACCAACAGATGGTTAAGAATGTTCTTAAGAGAGAATGAAATCAATGTTATATAATGGCCAGCACTTAGTACTCACCTGAATTCAATCGACTACTTGTGGGATCTGCTGTATTGAAGCCTCAGAAAGCACTTTATAATTCCACAAGCAAGGAGCACTAACTGAGGAATGGGAGAGCATAGCTTAATAGCAGACCCGAAACCTTTTTTTGGGGTCAATATTTACTCCTGACTCTATAAGCAGGCTCATAGATGTCGCTAGTGCGAAGAAGCATAAGCCACTTAGTTCATCAGAGAGTATCCAGAGTGCACCATACACGTTGGATCCACATTACACTCGTAATGAATTATGATTATGGAGAATTGCTGGGATGTCACAGGAGTTACCAGAAGACCCAGAGGAAACTCGTGTTGCCTGGACTACGAAGTTGCCCAACAAAAGTTATAAATTCAGAGAAAGCGAAATTTGAACCTGGTCCCACTGGCTTATGAACCCAGCACTCTGGCACTGAGCCAAGATAGTGGTGTGCCAAAAACTTATGAGGATATTTCCAAGAGGTGTGAGCAGCGAAGGTCATACATACTGTTAGAAATTGGCTTCAGCTACTTTGAGTTGGTTCCAGGAAGGAAGTAAGAAAACGTGTTTATCAATTATGTTACAATTTTTAAATTATCTTAATTACTAAGCTGCGGTTTTTTAGGCACTAAAAACAATTGAAATAGGAGGCAAAATAAGCATTCAAAATTCTAAAATAGGCATTTAAAAAGACACTAACAATTTCTAATTCTTAATGGCTAACACGACCATAGCATAGCACTAGCTTCTATAGTAATGCCATTATGGCAGTGAATAACTAAATATTCCTCCAAATGTTGTAATGAGAACTGATGTCTGTTGTCTGTAAGAATGTTCTTAAATTGGGAGAAACTGTTCTCCACTTCACATGAAGTGATGGGGCAATACTTCAGGGATCCAATCTCAACTGAGGAACGCAGTAATGTCAATATCATTTCCAATCAGCAATAACACTTGCTCTCAACCATGATTTCTTTTCACAATTTTCAGATAGGCTACTTATTTCTCATTGTTTCTCCCACACTGCTCGGTATTTCTTTAAGAATAGTTTCTAGTTTCTTCATAACTTGCACAGAACTGTGGAGTGGAATACTCCTCGTTTCCAGTTTCGTTATGTAAGCAGGCAGCTTTCCAAAGTTTGCTTTGATGAAAGCAAGATCAGATGTTAGCTTTGGGTTTGCCAGGATAATATTTGCTGCTGGATAAAAAAGAAACAAATTACAAATTTAAAAAAATCGATAGAATAGTCAATAAATTCAAATATAACTTAATATATAATGCGGATATTTAGGCAACTTTCAGGCATTTACTAGTGAAATAGGCAATTATAGGCACTATAGTATTCGCATATAATACTCACAATGCATTAAAATGGATATATAATCTAAAAGCTTGCGTCTTCAGGTTGAGGATTAAAATAGGCATATAGGCATAAATCCGCAGCTTATTTATTACAAACTAATTTGAAAGAAAAAAACCTGATATTAATTTTATTATATTTCACAATGTTTAAATAATAATTTTTTATCACACTAGTACTAAATATACCATAAAAAGAAACAGAAAATTTTTTAAGTTGTCCCTTTTACATATTATATAATCGTCGTCGTCATCATCATCATCATCATCATCATCATCATCATCATCATCATCATCATCGTCAATTCACTAAAGCATGAAGGTCTCCCCAGTCTCTTTCAGTTCTTATCTAAAGCCTTATTTTCCCTTGAAGGATGTAAATTGCAGAAATATGGAATATCACAGGCAAGCCTGTAATATTTCTGTACTGGTAATTTATAAATTATTTTGTTTTATCAAAGGCATTAATTTCCTCATTAGTTATTAATTATTGAACACTTTGCTACACCTAAAAACAATTTTCTAAATAAATTATTCTCACATTTTACTTAAGGAACTATACAGAATACATCTGATTTTCATCCAACTTAGTATATTTTGATGTGATATGAAAGTACGAGTATATTCCCTTTTCAGAGTTTCAAAAGTCAGAATGTCAGACCGACTAGGTATATGTGTGTGTGTCTATATATTTTTTCTGGCTTCCTCCAGCTCTCTTTTTCCTCCATCAATTTATTATTATTATTATTATTATTATTATTATTATTATTATTATCATTATCATTATTATTATTATTATTATTACTACTACAACTATTATTATTATTATTATTATTATTATTATTACCCTACTTAATTACTTGTCATTATCAGACATTACAAACCGGATACATATTTATGCTAAACTCATACCCTGACACATCAGAAGAGACTATATCGATATTTTAAGCATTCTCTTAATATTATTCTAACTTAATTAATAAAGAAAGCATTATGAGTATGTGGAATATGTGTGTTTTCGTCAAATTTATGTACAGTTTATATTGGTTTATTACACTAGACTAGACGGCAGTTCGGATGGTGGTCGGCTGCTATATGCGCCATAGCATTTCTAGTATGTGACGTCACAAGCTTGTACAGTAGAACCAATAGGAATCAGTCTGTAACAAGTACTTCCCGAGTTCGTTTGTTTGCGTGTGAATGTTCCAGTACATTGAATAAGTAAACTAACATTTACTGTGTGTATGTAAGATAAATAAATGGAAAAAGAGACTGTAAAAAGACATGTATTGCACAGGCAGGCGCGGAAAATATTGTTTAAGGTGTATAATTATTTTAAAAACGTTGACGAGCAGAATGGTGCTGGCCATCTTGATGCTGGCTGCAACGTTGCCAACGTGCAAGAAACGACTGCAGAAGCATGTGGTGTGGGATTGAGAACCGTGCAAAGAATTACTCTGTTAGTGAAGGAAAGAGTTTATGTTTGGTGTCATGTTTACAGTAACCAACGGCTAAGGTCCTTATTATCTTTTGATAATTTAAATTCTCTCCTACGCTATTTGTACTACATGTGCGCGTGAAGTACGATGTGGCAATGTTGTACGCTGCCTTGCTCTCTCTATCTGTCTCTCACGATGCAAATGCTAGCAGACTACCATCTTCCGAATTGCTGTCGACTCTAGAAATAAAGGAAATAAATATGTAAAAGTTATTGTAATCTGACATACTCCGATTTTTTAAGTATCAGATGCTCTACTCCATAGTAACATGGTGCTTCACTCCCAGATCATAATATTTCCACCAATACTGAAGTCACTGTACATACAACTGAAAAGTACTGTAACACTTTTATCTTACTCGACAGGTAAACAATGTAAATAAGAACAAAAGACAACTATAAATAATTTAAATAATTAGACAACATAAAAAACACATTTAAGTTTAAGTTTTATGCATGGGTCATTCAACATTTTAATTAACAACAAAGAAAACATTTATTTTTTCGAACAGTCACATTGTTGCAATGTTCAGAAGTAATCTCCTCCACCATGAAGAACCCACCTACACACCTCAGGGAGACCACGGATGCCATCCACAGAGTCTTGTTTTACTAATCTTCGAACGGACTGCTCTACTTGCTGATTGCGGTCTGCCAGCTCCATGTTTTTGATGACATCTTCCCTCCAATTGCGAAATGCATGTGCCCACCTTGCCACTGTACGATATGGTGAAATCTCCCTGCCACAAGCTTCCAGTAATGCTGTATGGCATTGTTGAGCATTCCTGCCTCTTGCAATCTGAATTTTAATGAAGCATCTTTGTTCGTATTTGCTAAACATTTTAGAGTGCTACAGATAAGTCTACAAACTAAACTCACTACAAATATCTTATAAATGAGATTATTGTCTTCAAACTCACAGATAACACACATCAGATGCTCTTCTTTCTCATTGTTATCAGCCTGCATCATTTACTGCTGATAGCGCCACATACAAATATTGTTGTAACCAATTATTGAATGACCCATGTAGTATATTAATTCCATAGCATTTCAATACTGTTTAACCTATCTCTTCAAAATTACCATATTCCAAAAAGTTTAAATCTAAAGTAACAGATCACTAGAAACACACGCACCATGTTATACAGTTAAGAGAAAGAATGAAAATTCTGTACTCTACTGGTTTAATGATGTTTATTTTCGGTTGATTATTCACAATTTCATTATTTTAAATAAAGGCTACACAGTAAATGGGATAACTTTTTATCAGTCAGGAAAACGTTTTACTGAAGTACTGGTACTAGTAATTTGTTGTTGAAAATATTCTTGAATAATGGTGTAACTTTATATTTCCTGAAAAGAAAAATATTTAAAACGGAAGAAACTTGAAACAGTATACAGTGATTAAATGTTGACAGCAATTAAGTGAAGATAAAATATTGTTCAGTGGAGAAGCTGTTAAATCTTTCACGTTAATTTAGTTTATTTCAGGAAGCTGTATGGATTGTTTGCCTCAGATCACAGAGGTGGATATAACTCATTGTAAAGAACCTATCCTTGTTGAGTCCTTCAATATGTGTGTTTATTTAGATGTAAGAGAGATCCTACTCATATCCGGCCGATTGAAATTCCATCCATACTGAAAATGTATGTCAATTCTGTCATTGATTCAACATGGAAAGATTCTACTACTTTGAATATAATAAGTATTACTTGGGTAAGTAATACTGTGAAGTGTGAAAGAAACAGTCCCCGTAATCTTATGTGGAATGTTGTTGTACAGTTTCTGCAATTTTAATACGTAATATGAGGAAAGATAATCTAGATTTACCTTTTATTATAAAGCAATGAATAAGAGTAAGGACAGACAAACTCTTACTCTTGAAATAAATAGTAAGAACATAATAATTGTTTGAAAATATTTTGGAATGAATTTGACAGTGTATTTGTTAATGTTGTTAGTGCTGTGTAAAACTTGGTATTATTTGTCATTGTGTTCTTTCAATGTAAACATTGTCTTATGTTCAATGAGATGATTGCATTGTGTATGTAACATTTTAATATGCAATGATAATATTTTTGTTGAAATCGAATTTATATTGTGGTGGTACAATTTATTGGCTATATGATAGATAATATTAGCATATACCGTTTCTTTATGGAAGTTTCATTTTCCCTTACCCTTAAAAATCATAGAAATAGCAAGAAGTCACCATATGACAATCATTTCCTTTCTTTTTTTTTTTTTTTTTTTTTTTTGTACTAGAGCAGACCTGCAGAACCCATAAGTAGGGGAAATGATGTAAGCCTCACTCCACTTCTATTAGGAATAATCGACTTCTGCTTAGAGTTGTTGACATTCTTTGTGTGTGGAAGGTCCATCAGTGGCGGCACTGTAATTTTCAAAAAGTATTGTAATAAAGTCATTGTATTTGAAATGCGTTATGTCGTTTCAGGGTTTACGATAATGCTAGATTTTCTGTCGGTAGTCTCTTCGAGATTTCTTTGCACCTAGATTTTCCAAAACTTGCCTCCTATCATCACCTCCGGAAACATAAATTTGTAGCAATTAAGTAAGGAACCTTGAAAGTTAATATAAATGTCACTATTCACTTCAATACAAAATGAACACAACGAGTGATGTCCTCAATTTAACAGTATATGATTAAATAATGAATATACAGTTCGTAATAATGAACTTACTCGAAAATTTGTCTATTCCATAATTCTTATTATGGAATTTGTTGAAATGTTGTTTAATATTGACATGACGAATAGAAATAAATTGGATGGGACACAATAAACAAGCAATTCTTTCGTTTTCAACAACAAAATAATCATATTATCATTTTCTTTAGAAATAGTGTTTCTTCACTGGTTTAGATTTTGCCATGTTCCAGTTCTCTTCAAACTGCAGTACGCGTATTAAGTATCTGCCACCGCGGCACACTATGAGGATGAATGTTGATATAGCCAAGCTCAACCAGAACGCTATGATCACACTGGTAGAAGAGGTGGGTGGGGTAGAAGGGTACAAAGACAGTCGCTCTGAGGAGCTACAGTTCTGCAGGTCTGTACTAGAGCCTGGATTTATATGCAAAATGCATATTGCATGCAAGCTAATTTAACATACCGGTATGCAAACATGATTTTCTTAGATTATCTTAACAAGGTAATCAGTTAACACATATTTGTTAGTGCATATCCGTGTATATTTTAAAATGTATTTATATTGCATGGATATCTTCCTATTTCAGTATAAAAATTACATCTTGATTACACAACTTTTAACACTGTATATGTATGATAAGACTATCTTGTGTTTAATTCTAACGTACCTTGTTTACATGTTTCGACCTATTATGGGTCATCTTCAGAACTGGTCGTTGCTGGTCTTGGTGCCTCTTGTTTCTTTTCCTGTGAGGGTGTGTTCATGTGGTTTAAAGTGGAGTCACACTAACATACGAAAACAAAAACACACACAAGATTGCAACCTCATTCAAGAAATTAAATTACAGCATCACATACAGAGCAAATAACACTCTACAAAAACATCTCAACACACAAACAACACAAACAAACAAATACAACCACACAGGAGTATACAAACTCAAATGTAACACTTGCAACAACTTCTACATAGGACAGACAGGCAGATCATTTCAAACACGTTACAAAGAACACATCACAGCTATAACAAAATTACAAAACACCTCCACATATGCAGAACACATCACAAATGCTAACCACACCTACAGAGACATCAACACAGACATGGAAATACTACACATCCAACCAAAAAGCCACAAAATAAACACACTAGAACAATATGAAATATACAGACACACAAAAACACAGCCCCAATGACATTCTCAACACACAACTCAATTTCAGAACACACACACTCTTTGACTCCACGTTAAACCACACGAAAACACCCTCACAAGAAACAAAACAAGAGGCACCAAGACCAGCAACGACCAGTTCTGAAGATAACCCATAACAGGTCGAAACATGTAAACAAGGTATGTTAGAATTTAAGACAAGAAAGTCTTATCATACATATTCCGAAAAAAAATTACATATTCTGGACGTATTCTGATGTAGGCTATACTTTCGTTTCCAATACAAAACAATGACATATTTAGCAATTTTCCAAAGCTTAATGAATAAGGATGGCTGTGTAATGCTCTGTTCAGAATGCGATAAAAGTGTATTAGCTGACAAAAAATGTTTAGTTGTTCAACATGTTGGCACAACACTCCACAAAGAAAATCTTAGGGAAAAAAGTAAATCAAAACAGAGTAACCTACCTGTGCAGTTAACTGCTACTTTGGGGGTATCCGTTTGAGACTTTTAGCAAAGATTTATGTCCTGAGACTTTTAGCAAAGATTTATGTCCTGTACCTATTATTTGAGAAAAATTCGTTTCGGCACTGGGAATCGAACCCAGGACCTCTCAGCTTTGCGTACTGAGCGCTCTTTTCATCTGAGCTATGCCGAGACCCAATTCACAGTGCTGGCCGAACTCTCCTCTTTTGTATCATCACTTATAACAGGACTCTGCAGAATGTCTATACAAAATTCCTGGTGAATAATTTTTTGAATGTCTTCTAATTTTCCTTTTTTTCAAGGGCACTTTACCTGTAGGATAGTGTATATTTTTAGGTAGTTCTTGTTGTTTTAGGCCGACATTGAAGGTATGTTTGTCTAGACCGCTGACGAATGTGAATGCTGTAATATAGCCAGGGGCATCTGAATCATATTTCAAGTGATGCAGTGAAGTTATGGCAAAATGGACCATCTCATGCCTCCGTTTCGCTGAACTTTCGAGAGAGAAAGCTGTTCTCTTATAATACTTGGTGCACAGGTCATAGGCGGAGTTATGGGGGGGCACGGCCCCCACAAACTTGGCCGAACTCTTTTTTTTTTTTTTTTCTATTAACGTTAGAAAATATTGAATTCAAAAGATTTTTCTTGTTTTTGTTTATGATTAAGTTTCTGTGCTTAAATTGACAAATTATTGTTTTCAGACCATGTATCTGGATTATAATATTTATTTTAAATTTCTGAATGTATAAGAATTTCTATACCTCATCTGAGGAATGGAAGCACCATAATGTTGTTTTTTTTTTTTTTTTTTTGTAACAGCCTGTACTGATGTGTGAGAACTCTGCAGGTGTTCAAGCAGCCACTTGAAGAAATATGAATAGGCCTAACATACTGCACAACAATGCAGAAAAAAGAAAAATGATCCCGGTCACACTTAAAGACGAGATTAAATAAAATAATTAGAATTCACATATCATATGATATCTTGCTCTTTTAAATAAACAGATAAAGTAAATGTATGTAAAATTGGTCCACCGCTGTGGAATAATGGTTAGCATGTCTGGCCATGAAACGACAAGTTACTTGGTTGGGGTTTTTACAGGGTTTTTCCTCGACCAATTGAAGCAGAATTGCTGAGTAATTTTCGATGTTGGATCTCGGACTCATTTCGCCATCATTAATTCACATATTATCATCCATACAATAGCCCGGGTTAAGTTCACGGTTTGGTGTGCTGTACTTGTACAAGAGTGCAGCTGTTCGGCTACCCAATCATTCACAGAATAGGAGTGGTAAGCACAATAAGCCTCAGGCTGCAGTGCAAGCCTTCGAGTCTCTCTTCCTTACAAGAGGAAAAAAGAAGTAAAATTTTCTGTATATTTTGTTACAATTTTGAAGATCTGGAACACATTCTTCTATACTGTCCATCCATAAACCACAAAAGAAGTAAATTAAAATCATCAGTACCAGTTGCAGAAGACACAGCCCTGCAGTATATATACTACACCCCAACTCTGGCTACTAGCAACAGGCATCTATAATGAACACCGATCAAAATACCCCTCATTTCTCTTGAAAAACAACAACTTAATAGACTACAGTGGACTATAGTGGACTTTATGTTGTCAGCACACAGCTGGATACATTAAGAAGATTGATTTGTTACAATTTTACTTTATTTTACAATACCTTTATTAAATGATCCTATTCTGATATAATGTACCAAGATCAAGTTATAATGTGGGGAGAAGATAAATGATGTCCCCCCATAATCTCGTTATATCGGGATTCTATGGTTTTGCTTTGCCCCCCAAGGAAACGGTTCTCTCTCTGCCTATGTCACCAGTCTTTAAAATTTAAAATTTCAGAGGATCTATTTCTTTCACATTGAATTTTTGTATGGTGTAGTTAACTGGTGTGCAGTATAAATTCGATCTATCTTTCTTAAACTCCTCTTCATTATGCTGAAATCACGATCGCAAGGAAGAAAACTATGCCCCCTAATGGAAAAGAAGTGCTGAAACTTTTTGCGTCAGTTAATGCTAGGAGCAGCCTGGAAAGAGGGTGATTTTTATTCTCTCCAGCACAGTTGTCGCTGAACAACCTGACTCCTTCAGTACGAGCAGGCATATAATTTTGTAAATAATCCAACAAAAATGAACAGACTACCATTAGATGTTAGAAATGAATACAACACGTATTTCTCTAAAAATAAATCGATTTTTTTTGTTTCCCATAATTTATTTTCGTGTCTTTATAATGAGGAAAACAACTGTCACAGTGCTTAAAAAGTTATCGCGATTGAACCATAAATTATTTCAAATATACCTATGAAGACAATGTAGTATTACTCTGAAATAAAATGTTTACATGTGTCACTTTTTCTCTGAGACAAAAAAGTTGTATCTGACATGATGTCTGCAGAAGATCAGCTGAAGAAGCCACCTGCGCACACTGTATAACATGTAGGCCTACTAAGAACTGAACCATACGACTAATTATTCGTTAAAATGTCATATGTCCAGGATATCTGACCTTTTAACAAAATGCCAAGACAATGACAGCATTTTAAACTTATTTATAACTGAGATATTACTGTCCTTTTAACATAGAATAGTGTCTACCCTTCTAGATTCATAATTAATGAAAAAGTAAAAAACCCAAAAAATGTGACATCTGCCCTTTTAACAAATGCCCATTCATTTATGTTCTGCTTTTGTTAGTGCAAATATGCCAGTATGGAAAATTAACACAGCTATTCAAGAATATAGAATAATATCTATAACAATAAACGAATTCCTGAAGAATCGACTATTCGAGAGAATTTATTCTCATGTGAAACCATGATATATTATGTAACATTACAGACAGGTTACAACATGATTATAATCAGAATTCAATTGATGAATCCAAAGACAGAGCTAGACAATTTTATTAGGTGGGGGGGGAGGTGTTCTTGCAGCAACTTTTGTGACGAACAACAGGTGGACCACATATTGCATATTATATTTGTTCATTTTTATATCTAACATACCGGCAGTAAGAAATAAAGTTATATTTGCTGTAGGCCTATACAATAACATAAGCAGCCTCTACATTAAAAGAAAGTATGCCTAAACATTTGTTGCCAGAATCTTATGCACTTGTTATTGTCTGGGTTACTATTTGAAACATGGTATCACTAATGCTTTAATTGTTTTGAAAACCATATTAATTACTGCATAAGATGTTATGTTTTTCTAAATAATTAACCAGTTCATGCTAATGCATTTTTCTATAACTTTAGACAAGTTTGATATGAAGTAAAATTGAGTTTATAAAATACAGAGTGAATCAAAAGTCTGGAACCATATAAAAAATATTTTCCATATGCTTGATTTTCGATTACTATTTGTAAGACCAAATGCTCTACCAGTGACACATTCGATTCTAGCCCTCAGCTATCTCAAAAGCCGCCATTTTGGATCCAACTTTGAAATTTTAAATGGAAAAGGGGTCATATTGGTACTCAAAATCACTCACACCAACGAAAGTCAAATGGTACGAATTTTTACTATAAATCGTGAGATACTCATTCCTTGTATCATTTGTGTATATTAAAATCTTGTATGTTGTTTTTAATAGAATCCAGAAAATGAAAAGTCAAACCAATTCCTTAACACTCATTTTCAGAAATAGCATATCAAATCAGAAATCCGACACATTGAAGGATATGAAGCCACCATGACAAACAGAGCGCTGCAGGCAAGTGATTCGGGTATTAAAACATAAGCAAATGACTAACTCTGCATGAGTCACCGATCAGTGGCGTCACATTCAAATCAAATCCTTATTATACATCCCAGAAGCAAAACACTGCCAATCACTGTACATGTGCCAATGACTACATAGTTTACCCTATTACATGATTGCAGATTTCATTGTCAAATTCTGGCTCTATGTTATTCATAACACCAATATTCAGACTGTAAATCATAAATTCGTAATTTATGTAACGGATTCAAGAAATATGACCAAAATTTTAGAATAAGAGAAAATGCTAAAAAGACTAGTGACTGGAAAATGTTTGTTCCAGAACACATACTGTACATACTTACTCCAAGTCTGAAGTAAAGTAAAATTTATATGTCTTGCTCAAAGTGGTAACCATTAGAATGAATGCATAATTACAACCTTTGAATGAATGATCGTCGTAGTGGTGCCTACTAAATGGATGCACAGGCATCAATAATATGTTGCTGTATGTCCTCTGATGGTGTTGGAACATTTCGATACACAGCATTCTTGATCACTTGACCTATGGATGTGAAATAAGGGGAGGAGCATCAGCAACTCATCTACAAAAAAAATCTGCTCTTCAAAACTCAGCCTTAAGATTATGCCTAGGAGTACCAAAAACCACAACAACTGTTGCCCTAGAAATTGAATGTAATATTCAACCAATCAGACGCTATGTATTACAAAAGGATATAAAATTAAAAAATGCAGTTATATTGTCAGACTCCAAAGCAGCTATTCTATCAATAGTCCCTAGACACACACCTTCATCTCAAATAGCAGAAATAAATAAAATGCTCTCTCAACTAATAACACTCATTAAAAGAATTGTATTCCAATGGATACCATCCCATTGTGGAATCCTGGGAAACGAGAATGCGGATGCTTTAGCAAAGAAGGGCAGCACTGCTACTTACAGACCTGTTACTAAATCTACGTATTCCTCTGTGAAAAGATTTATTAAATCTACATACTTAGACTTCAACAAACAAAATTTGATAACACAATCTCAAGGGAAAAAATGGAACTCTCTGCATCATAATACACAGTTGATTCCCGATTTACCACGCAAATCGTCTGTAGCTGCATTTAGATTAGCAACAGGCCATGACTGTTTGGCCAAGCATCTGCATAGAATTGGAATATATCAGTCTCCTAACTGTCCATTGTGCAACTCAAATCAAGAAATGGATTCAGAACATCTCAAAATCTGTGCGTCAGTGGCTAACCATGACAATATCTTTGAAAAATATTGGAGTGCAAGAGGTCAAATGACTTTATTGTCAAATGCCAGGCATTAGAAAACAACAACAACAAAAGGATCTAAAAATACATATCAAATTGCAAGCCTCATCCAAATCTCAGATATTCTTCAAACTGTCAAATAATATCCTGTGTAATTTCTATAAAATAAAGAAGAAATAATAATCTATATCACAGACACACTCATTGCTAAAACTCCAGTTGTGAACGAAAGTCTTCCATGGAAATGGATGATTCCAGAACATAGCATACAAATTCCAGGATATCATTCCAAAAATGATCCTCCATACATTCTTAAGTTAGATGCCATGGAACTATTCTGCAGCACATATATGGATCACCTTCAAATTTATACAGATGGATCTCTAAATCCTAATAATGGGACATCAGGAGCAGGGTATTATATTCCAAAATATCAAGAAAGTTATTTCATACTATGTTCATCCTCCTCTAGTCTTGACACTGAATTGCTAGCTATTGATGCTGCTCTTCAGTGTGTTACTCAAATTCCTGAAAAATCTATTTGCATACTTACTGACTCCAAGGGGGCTATATTTAATTTAATTAAATATGTACCAAACCTATACGCACATAGAATTATTCCAATTCAGAAACAACTAAGTAAACTAAAAAAAACTCCAAAACGAAATAACATTTCAATGGATACCTAGTCATTGCGGTATACCTGGAAACGAGAAAGTCGATAATATTGCAAAACAGGCAACATATTTGCAACCAAGACCTCTTCAAGTGATATCTATATCCAGTGATTTGCTTCAGTAAAGTCTCATTTTATAAACCTATGATCAACAATTGGCTCTCTTCTGAGAAAGGAAAAATTTTACAGTCCATACAAAAGAAATCAAATGACCTGGAAATGTACAAAAACTTGCCCAGACATGTTCAAACATTTTTAACAAGAGCCGGAACAGGTCAAATTGTCACATAATTGTACCTACACCAATTTCACATTTCTAATAATTCTACTTATCTATGGTGTAACAATCATGATGAAGATCTGGAACACATTCTTCTATACTGTCCATCCATAAACCACAAAAGAAGTAAATTAAAATCATCAGTACCAGTTGCCGAATACAGTATATATTGACTACACCCCAACTCTGGCTACTAGCAACAGGCATCTATAATGAACACCGGTCAAAATACCCCTCATTTCTCATGAAAAACAAAAACTGAATAGACTACAGTGGACTATAGTGGACTCGTGTTGTCAGCAAACAGCTGGATATATTAAGAAGATTGAGTGATCCTTGATCACTTCCCAAAGAAAAAAATCTAGTAGAGTAATATCAGGAAAATGAGCAGACCAACTAACTGATTTACCACATCCAATGTACTTACTAGTTTATTTTTGGTCCAGATCATGACGGACTCTTAAGGCGTTATATTCTGGGCATCCGTCAAGCTCGTACCACCTAAACATTCTGTTCGTCAAAGGTACTGGTATGGTCTTCAAAAGATCGGAAAGAATGGTTCTTAACAATCTTGCAAATCAGCTGCCATTAGGGTACCATTTCTGAAATAAGGCCCAACAACGATATTGCAGTGCTAAAAAGTGTCATTTTATTTCAAACTTGCAGAACATACAGTTATTTCCCAGTTCTACTTTATAAGTCCCAGAAAGGAAGCAGTGTGCATGTTTGCTTGTCCTACTTCACAAGAGAAGGACTAGTTGAAGGTAATAAAATTAGTTTTGTTTCGTTGTATATCTGATTATGTGCACTGCCTCCTTTCTGGGACTTACAAAGTATCTGCGTGACAAAACGTTTTTCTAAGACTGTACGTACACTATGAATTCCGTATTTTTTGCACCTCTTAGCATTTTCTTTATTAGAATGGTACATCTTGATACATTTTAACAGGCCTTGAAAGGGTTAAATAATTCATCAAATACCGGTAATAAGACCATGGTGCCTTAAAAAGTGGAGTTATTACTCGTATCCTGTTAATGAACAAGGTTACAAGAAAGATATACCCATAGTATTAATTATCCATTGTACTTACACAACTTTTGTTTAAAACAGTTTTTCATTTGCCAGCTGAGAAAAGAAATATATTTTGTGAGCAAAATAAATGGACATTCCATATGTTTAAAAGACTTCAATTTTTTCATATGCATAAATTTGTTTGAATTTAAAATGTATTTTGTAATTTACACCTTACATTTTTCTACATGTAGTTTGTACACTTCCATATATTGTGGGTCCCTATCACCAAGGCATGGCGCATCCTCAGGTTATGGATAGAGGATATGGCCTCAATATATGGAGGGTAACTGCGACTATATTGAATAAGCAGTCATGGACAGCCGATAAGGGGTGGTCCTCCAGCTTGGGGGTTGGGAGAAGGCCTAACAACCCATTACAGCAAAAAACAGCTTGTTACGAATCCATACAATAAGCCTTGGAATGGGGATGGCGGGCTTATGTGAGGGCGGCAATGAACCTGCAGGTTCCTTAAAAGCCATTTGTAAGTAAGTAAGCAAGTTTGTACACTTATTTAATCTGCATTAACTGTTTGGAACACATGAGGTACAAGTGCAACGTCTTATTATAAAATGGTTATTTTTAATATCTTAATGTTAAATTTTCTTCAAAATCCATTTCATACAACCAAGACAATATGTTAGCTTGAAACAGACATTGTATACTTTGCATATAATTGTCTATTGTCACTTAACTTTAAACTCATTTTTCTCAGCTTTAGGTAAATGTCACTTACTCGTATATGCCTTGTGCTCTAGACTCCTCAATTATTATCATTTGTTAAATCATATCGCTAAGTCACCTATTTTTAATATAATGTATATTTTTTCATATTTAAAGCATTCGTTATATTGTTTATAATATTATATAAGTTGTAATTTTGTATTGGTTGTGATCAGTAATCCTTATCGAAAACCTATTTCCTAGTATGATGAAGGATCGATGGAGTGGAAAAAAATTCTCTCCGGCACAGGGATTCGAACCCGTTTTCAGCTCTATGTGCTGATGCCCTATCCACTAAGACACACCAGATTCCAATTCCGAAGCCGGATTGAATCCTCTCAGTTTAAGTTCTATCTCTTAGTTTCCCATCATAATATATCATATTATGATAACACAGAATTCCTGCACAGAAATGTACTTCAGTACATCGGAATAATACTATTCTTTAGTGCTTGCTCTCGGCAGTTTCATTGCAGAACTTTCTAAAACTTCATTTTAACGTTATTCAGGAAATAAAAAAATAACTCACGGATGTAGGGTTCCAGCCCGCACCCTTCTGCACGATAGTCAAACTCAACAGCCAACGGAGGAGACAGAAGGTGTTGCTTCAGCGTAACAAGTCTGTCTGCTCATGAAGGCCCAAATTTCGATAGCACTGTACGATTTTTATATAACATTTATCTATTATTTACAACATATTAACATTTTTTTGCAGTTTTCATATGAGTTTCGGAACTAGTCCAACAACAAACTAACTAGAGTGAATTTAAATAACTCAATATTACATATTGTCTTGTGTACTGCTCTGCATCTTCGATCATGTGCAATCTTGTATCTGGAACAGTGTCTCATTCATTTTTGGGGGGACTGTACAGTAATCTGTTTTCTGATAGGCGTAGGAGCTTCACCATGAAAAACATGAGGATGATACTCATAATTTCCTGCAATTCAAAGCTTCAGTGTGAGAAAAAGATATAAAAGTTATACCGGTATTTAAGTAATATAGTGAAACTCAAGTTAGTTTTTTATTATTTTATCACCATGTACATCATTTTACACAACATCCAACAAAATTAATTATGTATGCGTTTAGATTTAAAAACCTACCATAATTTTACTCCACTTAAAGCACAAAAAAAAAAAAAAAAAAAAAAACCGAGATGCAATTTTAGAATTTTATATTGTGTATTACCCTTTAGATATGCTTAACCAATGTGGTTGCGAAACTTTACTCTAGAGTGTTAGAAATAAGATTAAGAGTGCAGGTCGAACCAGACATGGAAGAAGAACAAGCAGGTTTTAGACATGAAAGACAAACACAAGACCACATCCACTCCATTAGAACTATAATACATAAATAATGGTTAAACAGAGGAAAAACAGCATATCTAGAATTCCTGGATTTACACTCAGCTTTTGATGACGTTCCTAGAGAAGAGATGTGGAAAGCTTTGAGGAAGAAAGAAACCCCTAAGAAGCTGATGAAAGCTATACAGTCGGTATTTCAAAAGGTAGAAGGAGTGAGTGTATTCCGAATCTCACCGGTGAGCAATCCGATGGCATCACGGTGTTCCGAATTCCACCGATGACGTTTTTGATGCTCCACCGGTGTCGCACTGGTGCCATCAACTTGCAGAGGTGGTGGCAGTCTCCATCAGCCGCCATCAGTGAATCTGATTGGTTCTTGTATAGAGCAGATGAATAACATCGTGCACTGTTGTGTCATGACGGTGTGTTTTGCTTTAGTTCTGCTGTATTGTTTGTAATGAGCACAACGTAAAAACAATATGTTAATGGCTTATGAGCGAATATGTCAACGGACCCGTTATTACTACCGGTTCAAGAAATAAATTGTTTATGCTATCTTTTCTTTGAACGAGATGGGAGTACGAAAATTTCGCAAAATTTTGCTAGCATAGCACAGACAACAACTCGTGCAGTCGCCATGACAGCCATCGATTCTTCCAGCAGTTTTGTTCCTTATTTCGCTGCAACGTGACGTCATTGATGCCACTGGACCGGTGAGATTCAGAATACGCTGAGTAGTACGTACGGGTGGGGAAATGTCAGGTACATTTGACATGAAGAGAGGTATTAAGCAAGGGGACAGTTTAAGCCCACTACTATTTATCACCTTTATGGATGAAATAATGAAGACATGTAAAGCCAGAACGGATAAATCTGTAGCTGGGATGTGGAAAATGAGACCAGTATATGTACAGGCTGTAGTATACGCAGATGATATTGTGCTCATAACAGCTACAGAGAGCAAACTACAAAAGGCAGTGATGGAATGGACGGAAACATTGGCAGAAAGGGGTATGAGAGGTAATATGAAGAAAAGTCAAGTTATGATGGTTACAAGGACGGAGGAACAGGTGGAACACATAGAGATCATGTGCTCAGGACAAAAATGAGAACAAGTTGAGTTCTACAACTACCTCAGAACCCGAATACACCGAACAGGAAAACTCCAACTAGAAGTCCGTAACAGGGTCCGAAAGGCAATCTTGGCATACTTCGCAATTAAAAACATTATATTTGGAAAGCCAGAGTTGGAAAAGAAAACAAAGACTAGGGTTCAGAAAGCAATTATAGAACCAATACTAATATATAGATGCGAGAGCTGGGTCTTAACAAAAAATGATTTAAGTAGAGTGAATGCTGTACAGATGAAGGTACTAAGGAGAATAGCAGGTAAAACCACGCGAGACTGGATACGAAATGAGCGCATCAGAGAGGAATTGCAACAAGAACCAGTAGTCAAAAGAATAGAAGAACAGCAGTTGAGGTATGGACCAGTGGCGTAGCATGAAATTTTGAGCAGGGGAAGCTAACTCAAGTTGTCTTTCATGCAATATGAGAAAACGTATTACAAAAATACAGTCTTAAAATAAATAGTAATCAATGTCATGTCAGCAGTCGAAGATTGGTTGGAACCTCGTAAGTAACACCAATAAGGCATGACCTCAAATGGTATGTAATAAAATATGATTTCACGATTTACACATACAATATCTCTAATAAATAGACACTATACGTATAACATTAGCTCACTCCCTGTCATACTTAGAGAAATCACAATATTAACGGTCAATAGATACAATATTACTATCATTACGTAAGTATGCGTCTATGTTTTGATTATGTCCTTCATTCACAGCAAGGGAGTCGGTCATTTGTTTTCTTAATCACACTTTTGTTCGTAAGTCAGTCTTGATAATAGAATTGTCCTAAAAAATTCAAGTAAATTGGTGTCAGGAACTGTTATTTCACTCATTATTTATTACATCAGCCACAATGCACACTAACACTTCAACTGAACACAACTCACGAAAGGGATAACTCGGAAACTACATTATTTTCAATGTAAAAGCTAGCTTCTTGCGAGGCTTGTGACCAGGGTAGTTTAGTTAGAAAGGGATGGAAAATCTGCGGGGTGGGTTACAGAGAAGAATGAGTGAAAGAAACCAGTCTGCTTGGAAGTTGGTGTGTGCAGGCTTCTTGTTTACTGCTGCATCACGAATCATCTTGGGCTGCCGCATCACAATATTTAATGCATAAAGATAAACTCTATTAAAATTAATAAATAATTTTGTTCATAAACTGCAGGTTTATTATGAAATTATTATTAACTGGGGAAGCTGAGCTTTTTAGCTTACATTGACGCTACGCCACTGGTATGGAGGAAGGAAGGAAAACAAGGCAGTTTGCAAAAGCTAAACCCTAGGGAAGTCGCCCGAAAGGGAGGCCAAGAATAATGTGGGAAGAAGTTATCAAGGAGATAGTCGAAAAAAAGGGGAAAGTCGATTGCACAAATACAACTTCTTGCAGCTGACCGGGATCAATATAAGAAATGGATCAGAGGCAACCCCTCCACGCTGCTTAGGCGGCAATAAGGAGGTAGTGAAAGAAGAAGAAGAAGAAGTATTACCCTTTAGTACATAATTTAAACGTTATAGAGCATTTTTGCATGCATATTTCAAGCTTCATAAATGAATATAAATCCGGACTCTAGAAAATACAAACTCAACGATTTGCAGAATATAAAGTTAATTTGTCCCTCCTCTTCCTCCCTCCCTCTCTCTCTTTCTATGGTACGTGAATTCAAAGACGATGGTGCAGAGGACTAATACTGGTATTAGCCTTATATTTTGTTTTTTGAACATGGAAGATAAATTAAATTCAATCATCAATTATCATTACATATATGTCAGACATAAGCACCAACTACACAGTGGCAAGAGGGTACGTGCTTCCGATTGGGTATTCCCCCAAGGAACTCACACCTAGGCAGTTGTCACACGCATTATAAAATTATTTCTTACCATAAATATGTAAATATATGCTATATGAAAGACCAAGAATTGCATAATGACCTTTTCCTTCAGTCTCGGTTATATGCACTCTGGCTGTTTTATTGTAATTCACAATGACTTCGTCGTCATTGTCCGTCTTCAGGAAACAACTGGAACCAAAGGGTATGTGTATGAAATTTTTATGTACTTACTTACTTATGGCTTTTAAGGAACCCGGAGGTTCATTGCTGCCCTCACATAAGCCTGCCATAGGTCCCTATCCTGAGCAAGATTAATCCAGTCCCTATCATCATATCCCACCTCCCTCAAATCCATTTTAACATTATCCTCCCATCTACGTCTTGGCCTCCCCAAAGGTCATATTCCCTCCGGCCTTCCAACTAACACTCTATATGCATTTCTGGATTCGCCCAAACGTGCTACATGCCCTGCCCATCTCAAACGTCTGGATTTAATGTTCCTAATTACGTCAGGTGAAGAATACAATATGTGCAGTTCTGCATTGTGTAACTTTCTCCATTCTCCTGTAACTTCATCTCTCTTAGCCCCAAATATTTTCCTAAGCACCTTATTCTCAAACATTCTTAATCTCTGTTCCTCTCTCAAAGTGAGAGTCCAAGTTTCACAACCACATAGAACAACTGGCAATAAAGCTGTTTTATAAATTGTAACTTTCAGATTTTTTACAGCAGACTAGATGACAAAAGCTTCTCAATCGAATAATAACACGCATTTCCCATGTTTATTCTGTGTTTAATTTCCTTCCGAGTGTCATTTACATTTGTTACTGTTGCTCCAAGATATTTCAAATTTTCACCTCTTCGAAGGATAAATCTTCAATTTTTATAGTTCCATTTCATACAATATTCTGGTCACGAGACATAATCATATACTTTGTCTTTTCGAAATTTACTTCCAAACCTATTGCCTTACTTGCTTCAAGTAGAATTTCCGTGTTTTCCCTAATCGTTTGTGGATTTCCTCCTAACATATTCACGTCATTCGCACAGACAAGAAGCTGATGCAACCCATTCAATTCTAAACCCTCTGTGTTATCCTGAACCCTCCTAATGGGATATTCTAGAGCGAAGTTAAAAAGTAAAGGTGATAGTGCATCTTCTTGCTTTAGTCAGCAGTGAATTGGAAAAGCATCAGATAGAAATTTGCCTATACGGACTCTGCTGTAAGTTTTACTAAGACACATTTTAATTAATCGAACTAGTTTCTTCGGAATACCAAATTCAATAAGAGTATTATATAAAACTTCTTTGCACGGCAAAAAATAATTGCGATATTAAGGGGGGATGTAGGGCAGATATGACCAAAAATCACATTTTTTAAAAAGTGGTTTAAAATAAACTTTATAGTCTTGAGAATGTGTCCACAAAATTTTACGGCCGAATTCCAATTATAAATGGGCTTTAAAAATTTAAAGAGCCATGGCCGCTCTGTGCCACGCCCACTTTTTTACCAAATACTCCAGTCATCCTTCATTTTCTCTCTTTTTGTACATGCAAACGCTTGGAAAGGCTATATGTTTGAGTGTAGATGGCTGTGAGCAGGAGTACCACGTGTATTTTAGGCGGGAAGAGCATGCTTGCTTTGATTTCTTGGTTTGGAGGTAGTAAACACGTGTTTGTTGTGAAGTTGGTTTTGTAAGTTTTGTCTTCCACGAGTGTTATTTATACAGTATGCCTCGTTTCAGTAGCAGTGTGTTTAGAAAAGTGAAAAGAAGTATTATAAATAATACAAAAAAGAAACGTGTGTGTGTGTTCAAGAAAAGGTTAGGGCTGTACCAACTCTCAATGTAGAAGGACAACAGAGCAGGTCTAGCATAAAGATTGGAGAAGGAATTGAATTGCAAAATAATGTTGATGAAAGTAAATTGAATACAGGGTTTAGAATAATTGATTTGTCCATTCTTTCCTCTGCCATAAACAATGCCTGTTGTTGCTCAACTTGTGGCTCCAAATCACTCAAAATTCATGATGATGAAAACAGGTTTGGTGTTGTTTGTACTCTCCATATAGTGTGTGACAATTGTGGATTCGATTCACAATTTAAAACTTCTAATAGAAAAAATAATGCATATGAAGCCAATATTAGAGTGACTTACAGCATGAGATGTGTTGGTGTTGGGAGGGAAGGAACAAATTTGGTTTGTGGTCTCATGAACATGCCTCCACCAACAATACGTTACACTGATACTAATAATGTGCTACTAAAATCCCTGAAAAAAGTGTGCGATGAGTCTATGACAAAAGCAGTACAACAAGCAGTCTCTGTAAATGATTGTGATGGAAATGATCTATCTGTGTCCTGTGATGGTACTTGGATGAGGCGTGGATTTTCCTCCCTCTATGGTGTATCGACCGTAGTCAGTATCGATACAGGTAAAGTATTAGATGCCCAAGTACTGAGTAAGTACTGCACTACATGCTCCACCAGAAAGAAAAGTTTAAATAAAAATGAAGAGGAGCAATGGGAACAAAATCATGCTAAGTCTTGCTGCAAGAATTATCATGGTTCTAGTGGTGGGATGGAGGCAGCAGGAATGAAATTAATTTTTCATCGCTCCCAAGAGAAATATGGTGTACGCTATGTAAAGTACTTGGGAGACGGTGATTCCAGTGCCTTCAAAAGTGTGTTTGAAAGTGAGCCATATGGATCAGATTGCTCTATTGAGAAGCTGGAGTGTGTTGGACACGTCCAGAAAAGTATGGGTTCTAGGCTGCTGAAACTTACCAAGGATATGAAGGGTAAGAAACTGGAAGATGGTAAGGGGATTGGAGGAGCTGGACGACTAACTAAGAAGGAAATCCAGTCAATAAAAATGTATTATGGAGCTGCCATCAGACAGAATGTGGGTAATTTGGACAGTATGCAGCATGCTGTATGGGCAATCTACTTCCACAAGTTATCCACAGATGCCAAACCCCAGCATGGTTTGTGTGGCGAGTGGTGTCCATACAAGAAGGCACGAAACAATGCACAACAATACAGCCATAAACATAATCTACCAGAGCCAGTCATGAATGCCATGAAACCAACTTTTAGAGCTCTGGCCAAGCCAGATCTCCTAAAGAAATGCGTTCATGGCAAAACTCAGAATCCCAATGAGTCTTTGAATTAGCTGATTTGGAAGCGCTGCCCTAAAACTCTGTTTGTGTCTCCTACAGTAGTACAGATAGCCACATTGGATGCTATTTTGGTCTATAATGATGGCAATGTAGGGAGAATAAGAACTCTTCAGGAACTTGGATTTGAACCAGGTGCGTTCACAATAAACATACTCCAAGGTATCGACAGCAGGAGAATCGACAGTGCCAACACTGCTCTTCAAAAAATACAAGAGGCACGGCAGAGAAGATCCCTGAAGAGGAAGGAAGCTGAGGACCTTCAGGAAGAACAGGAGTATGGTGCAGGGGATTTTTAGAGGTACAAAAATGGATATGGCATGTCGCATGTGTATAGAAATCTTTACAATAAATTTTCCGTACTTTACATTTTTCTATAGTTAAGGAACATTTTCTCAGAAACTATTTAAGATAAAGCAATGAAATTTTGCACATATATTTATCACTGAATTATAAAAGTTTTCCTGCAGAAAATTTTATTTCACATGTGAATTGAAAGTTTTTACATTAGATAAAGTAGTAACATTTAATAAAACAAATTACCATACATATAAAAAAATATATTTTGAAAAAGGTATTTGATATTTTAAACTTCTGTCTGCAGGGATTGGTTAGATATAGTATTGAGAAAATGTACACAAAATTTCAAATCAATATGTCCAATAGATATTGAGAAAATGTTCCTTATCTTCCTATACATCAGGTTAGGATACATTGGCTTATAACTCCGCTTCCATATATGCTAGGATATTGTGAATCGGTACTGAAGCACACACATTCATTGTCAGTTATCCTACCAAATTTCAAATTTATAGCTTCAAAACTGTGGAAACCATGATGAATACAAAAAACGGTGCGCTTCCGGCCTACATCCCCCCTTAACCTAAAATTCATATGGTTGATAGTGATAAATTAGTACTACTCATTGCAGTAAAAATATCGAGTTCGCTAAAAATGTCAAATAGAACCTTGTCATTCTGAACCCTCGCAATGTTGCCAATGATATGGGAAAATATATTTCCCTGCAACCCTCACCTCCATCCCCTACTTAATTTCAGACGTCATAATGTTTTATTTCTCCTCGTACTGTTAATTAATTATTGTGGTAAAAATATTTAGATTCCTGCTTAACATTACATAAATATAAAAATAAGCAATAAAGAAAGAAAACTTTGATACAAAAGAAAAGGAATGGCATAACTCATTGCAAATCCAACATGGGATATTAAAGAGAGAGGATGACTTTAATATGGTGGAAAACCAGTGAATTAAAAAAGGTTTTTGCTGTAAAATACACTTTGATATATGAGACATATATATTACATAAAATTTAATGCGGATTTGTGCTCTTGTCAGCTGCTGCAACACTATTTTTAAAGCTCTGATGCAACAGGGTTTTCAATGGGAAGGATGATTAAGTGTGATGGAAGACCAGTAAATTTTAAAATAATCTTTGAGATGTGAACATTTCAGCACACAAAATTGAATGCACGTTTACGGCTCTTTTAGATGTCACTTTTAAAACTCTGGTGCACAGGAGTTTTAATTGACAATAAATTTGGATTGAAGTTGCTGGTGTCGACCTGGTTGACGAGTTGATATAGCGCTGGGCTTCTATCCCCAAGGTTGCAGGTTCGATCCCTGGGCAGGTCGATGGCATTTAAGTGTGCTTAAATGCGACAGGCTCATGTCAGTAGATTTAGTGGCATGTAAAAGAACTCCTGCGGGACAAAATTCCAGCATATCCGGTGACGCTGATATAACCTCTGCAGTTGCGAGCATCGTTAAATAAAACACAACAACAAAAACAATTGCTAGTAACTTTAATTTTTTTGCTTTATTCTCACACAAGAGAGTTAATATCTTTATGTCTTCGAAATTACTAATCCTACATGCATGATATTTGAAACATACATTCTTAGGCTATAAGGAAAACTTTTCTGTATGATACAGATTTGTTATGTTGCATATCAAAATTATCCTCCCATATTTGTAAGAAAATATTTGTAAAACTGATTCTTAAGAAGTATTCTTTATTTTAACATTTTGAAAGCGAATATCAAAATTATGCTACAGACATTTTAAAAAATGTGCTTTTAGGAGTAAAATGACAAAGAGATTATGAATTTATGTAAAAAATGGCTAGATACACAGGGTTGTTTCCGATCTCTGATAACGAATGTGAATGACATCATGTGCGTCAGGAGTCACACGACAGCTGAACTGTGGAGCGAGGTGACAGACCAGTAGTGAGTGATATCATAGTCAGAGTGCACGGCAACTCACAACAGAAATTCCCAAGAAAATCGAGCCTTTTTGGGAGGGGTACATACAATCCTTTTCGATGCCAAGCACAGTTAAATGAAAATAAAAGAAGAATGCAATAAACGAGGTTTCATTATTTCCAAGAAAGGCATCTTCTGTGTAATTAATGAGTTTGGTAAAGCTCGAATTACTGTACTTGGCATCGGAAAGGGTTGTTATGTACCCCTCCAAAAAATACTCGATTTTCTTGGGCATTGCTACTCTGATACACCGTGCACTTTGATTATGAAATCACTCACTACTGATCTGTCCCTCTCGCCGCAATTCAACTGTCGGTGTGATTCCTAAGGCACATGACATCATTCAAATTCGTTCTCACAGATCGGAAACAACCTTGTATTCACTGTCATAAACTACAGTGTCCTGGCACTTTCTTTTTCAAGATTTCTACTTAATTTGTTTTTAGTAATTTCGAATTTAAGTAGTTGGAGCAATGATATTTCTACATTGAAAATGAAAAATTACCATCGAATAGGAAAAAATTTAAATTATACAACTCCACTCCTTGAGAGTAAGAATTACATGTATCGAAAATAGTCTATACAGGTCACTGACAGCTTGTGTATGTTGTGTGTATGGAGGGGGGGGGTATATAAAGGTTTATATTGAAATTATAAAGAAATCCTGTTTCATAAGTGAATTGAAGTATTAAATACTTAGGCTAGTATAACTCATTCTGTGAGAATATAAATTCCGTTCCAGAGGGGGACGGAGATGAGAGCCACTACACGAAACATAAAATTAAAGAATATGAGTAATATTATTGAACACAGTCGGTGAGTATCTGTGTAAACTTTTCTGCAAATCACAGCGCACTTAAACATTCAGATGAATACAAAAACTGTAATATTTTATTAAAAATTTGTTCATTTTTATTTTGAGAAATTGAATAATGGTGAACTATCTGATTATGGTTCTTAAGTCGTTTCATTGTAAAAACCAATAGAAAGCAGTAAAAATTTACAGTAATAGTAGCGGCAGCAGTAGCAGTAGTAGCAGTGGTAGTAGTAGTAGTAGTAGTAGTAGTAGTAGTAGTAGTAGTAGTAGTAGTAGTAGTGGTACTAGTAGCAGTAGTAGTAGTAGTAATAGTAGCAACAGCAGTAGTAGTAATGGTAGTGGCAGCAGCAGTGGCAGTAGCAGTGGCAGTAATGGTAGTAGCAGTAGTAGGAGCAGCAGTAGCAGCAACTGTAGTAGTAGTAGTAGTAGTAGTAGTAGTAGTAGTAGTAGTAGTAGAATATTAGTAGTAGTCTTCCTTTATCTTCCCTCTATCCTATTCCTGATAACTATGCAATACTTGTCCACAATGGTCTTGTTTAGTAACACTCTCTGCTACAATCTAACTAATCCTCCTATAGGCACCGTGCAAGCTCCTCTGGTGGCGACTGTTATTACTAACTCGGGACAGCAGCGATAGTGTTGTGCTTGAAGCGTATGAATATACTTAACATCTCAGGTTAAATGATTAGAAATATGGATGATCCTAAAAAGCGGAAAGGTAATGTAAATTGCTGTATTCTTGAGTGTAGTAATGCTTATAGGAACACACCAACCGATATTGTTTTTATTCATTCCCAAAACAGAAAACTGAAGCGCAATGACGCTAATTGTGGATCCATGCAGTACGCAGACGAAAGTAAATAAGGCTACACTGCTTTGTCTAATGGCAGCCTCTAATTTGAGGAAGCTCTGATAAATAAAATAAAAATATATACTAGGCCTGATATAAAAAAATAGAATGTATATAGTATTATGTTTATAAATAACCATTAAGTTAATAACGACAGGAATTTATCATTTAAATTTCAAAAAGTACATAATTACTGAGTTCTTTACATATATATTATGTATAATATTAGCAAAAATAAATAATAATATACTTATTTTTAAATGTATTCATATCGATATTTAATTATTGATTTCAAGTGATGATGGTTCACCTTGGAAACCAACACCCGCAGCAAGAATTTGCGGTATTCATTTTATTGGGAACGAGATCAGAACACCCCCAAAACTAGCATACCTTTCCCAGTATTTTTATAAAAGATTACAAGAAAAAGACTGCCTCATCTCAAGTAGCTCCGGAAAGGTACGAAAGAAACGCATAAAGAAGAAGAAAGGATGAAAATTTAAGTTTTATTGAAGACGAATGCTCAACAAGTGTTATTTCGAAAAATGAAGTAGCCATACAGGCAGAAGTAAATGAAACCATTCTTAGTGATTTTGTTTTTTCTTTCACAATTGAATTGTGTGAATTGTCTACTCAAGTGTCTATTCCATTACATCCCGAACTGAAGTCACATAAGAAATGTTATGACAAGCGTTCAGGAGCAGATGATATGTTTAATGAAATGCAAGGTTTCCGAAATTATTCTACAATAAAATATGAGCGAGAACTACCAGACTTAATGGGAGTAACATTTGTGGTTTCGAATATTGTTAAAATTGCTGCCAATTGAAACAATCATACCTGTAGAATCATAATAAGAAATATTTCCAATTATATCATTTAACCCAAAAATAGCTACCATAGATAGTCGAAACGTAAGATGTAGGCCATACATATTATTTTTGCCATTTTTATTAGTGAATTTCACATCGAAAGATTTCGAAAAATTCTGTCCAAGAGCAAGATTAGTAAAGAAAATCGTCTACTCATATTTTCCAATTAAAATGAAAACTGGATTGTCGTATTCTGCTATGAGGGTGATGTTCGGAGTTAATCGTACAATTATAATTATAATGTATTTTTACCGCCACTTTAATGTTGTTGACATCCACAATGGTTACTGTAATTTTGGGTTTTGGCCTAGCAGAGAAAGTATTCAGGAAACAATGCCTGCAATATTGAAAAATGTAGAGTGACAATTAATTGTTAAGAAGTGGAACAGCCACCCAATGTGGATCAGATGGTGGCCTTCAAATCTAAATGCTACCGAGGCAGATCAAGTGACACATTCATAACAACTGATTGCGGATTATTGACTTTATTAGAAGGTGGTGATGAAGTCAGGTTTTCCCGGAATAATAACAAACCTCTCCGATAAAGGGATCATTGTTGTTACTTCACCGTATCTGCATGATGGTAAATTAACAGCTGAAAAAGTCGAAACTACTTACAGCGTTGCCAGTGTTCGAATGCATGTTGAAAGGTGCGTTCAGCGAATTAAAATATACAGTATAACATTTTACACAGACTATCAAACTGAACTGATTCCGCATGTTGATCTTGTTGTTTATTCAACTGTCCAAAGAGAAGTCTGAACCTCATAAGTGATACCAACTAGGCACCGCTTATGAGGCAACTAGGCCAGAATATCATGGGGTAGAGTGGCCAATTCCTTTTTCCTTCCATTGCATATATCGCCGACTAGCTACAAATTACACTAGTCAGACTTCACATGCATAAAAACAATATTGTTCTTCCTCTGACATATATCGTCAAGTGAGATGTACAGCCTGATAACAGATGTACCGGTACATATCAGCCAGAACCTCAATCAGAGGTAGTATGTTGATGATATTGTTCATTATGTGTTGTGTTTTAGAGAATTTTCAGTCGCCCATTATTCAGGAAGTGTAATTAAGACTACTTTTAGAATTAAATCACATTAAAATACGTATTTATAGAGACATTATACACACAAATATTACACACGTCATGACATCAAATATAAGTATATCAATGTTTTCATAATATGACTGTTCACCCTCATTCAATGGTCTGAAATCTGATTTAAATGCCAAACAACTTCACTGATATTTCAGGAACTTTGTAGTTACATTTTTACACTACTCTAGCAGTACTGAACTTTCCACTGGGCCTATAAAATAATTAAAGACTGGAGATTGCTGGGTTTGCAGAGAAAAACCTGCCCTTGGGCAGAACACTATGAATCATTGAACCCATTCTTACTAATATTACAGCTTTTATCGGCAGAAAGCCGCATGTAATTTCTATATCACACATGACTAGTGAATGACTGCGAGCCTGTAGTTAATTAGAAATTGAGACACTGCACGGCGCCACCAGTACGATTTTGAGACCCATGCACGGTGCCTATACTATCATTGCTACCTTTCATTACTATTATCCCTAATTTTCTGTTATCTTCCAGCATTTTTATCTTTGACTAATATTCACCAAATTTCATATATTTTATCATCTACATTACAATATTACATTATTTACCCTATTTTTCACTGACTTTTACTCAAAATTTTATTCATGCATTTATTCAATGTTCCAATATTCGAATGTCTGTACTACTTCCTCAATTCACTTATCACTTTCTCTCTTTCTTTGGTATATCTTTCATAGGTCACTCTCCCTACTTGCACTCACTTTCTCTTTTTCTCTACTCCACTTCCCAGATTCTTCTTCTCTCTACCACACAAAACACTCAATATTCTTTACTTACAATGCCTAACGCACTTTAACTATTTTTACTACATTCATTTATACTGGTTTATTATATTTATCTTCCCCTTAACACTTAACTAATTATTCCTCAATGTTTTCCTCAGATCCACTTTAGTTACACTTAATGATCGAATCCTCATAATTTTTGTGTTTAGATTAGCTCGTTCAAATTACACCACTGAAGTTTACATTACAGAAAAGGAGTTTCATGGCAGTTTTATCCGAAATAGAAGGATTTTTGAAAGGTAAAAAGAAAATTTCCTAATGATACCGTTCCACATAGCAACAGATAATAAATACTTTCGAAATTCGTGATGTCAAGGCAAAACACAGTTTAGACTCTTTTCTAAGTTCGCACTATCTGTATCGCTGTATTCAGAACCAACTAAAATTAGTTGTACAATTCTATCCCACTCTATAAAAAGGCTCTTCAAAGTAACATTTAAGTAACTGTATTATATGTAGCATAACCGTCGAAAGCATATACTTTGTAAAGTTTATTTTTTTACAAATTAAATTAATTACGAAGAATAAACAAAAAAAATCTGTCAGCTTTCCCATTACTTTCAAATATACCATATTGAGTCCCTATTCCTCGATTCTTCGTTTTTTTAGACATGAAAGGTGGAGATGAAGATGTATTGTCTTTATTATTGTTGTTCTTTCTGACAAAATAAAAAATTATAATCCTCGTGTTTTTGGTTTCTTTTTAGAAACAATGGAAATCAGGGAAGTTCCAGTTCAACTTAAAAGAACTTTTATTCATTTGGAACAACTGGATAATGCCTACCAACTGCAGTGCCAACTATGCTCGTCATTAGAGGAGGGGCTCACAACAGGAAGAACTTGGCTGTCAGATCAAACTGCGCATGTGCGGACTTCTCTTGTAGTGCTAGCGCGATCCTTATCTGGATTTACTTTCGCGTGTACATTCCAAATCAAATGAAGTTACCTTTGTACTACACATCTTGCATTTACGAAGGTTAGGTTTGGTTAGTTTAGGTTTTTATTAACCAAGTCCGCGCATGCGTAGTTTGATCTCACAGTCAAGTTCTTTCTGTCGTGAGCTGCATGTGTCATTAGTGACCAGGCCATACTAAGCCATGTGAAACAAAAGAGAATCGAAATGTTGCTAGTAAAATTGGTGATGATATTCTTTAATACTAAATCCCTGCACTTTTAAATGCAAGATCTATGGAGTATAATAGCGATTTTTTGAATACACTAAAAGAAAATGCACATTTTCGAAGATATCATAACACTTTACCATAGCAAAATTAAGGAGAAATATGATGTGACCCAGGGAGATTTTGTGCTCACACTAAAATATGTTTAAAATGTGACAGCATCGTGCATTAAGTTATATACAAGTTTGTATTTAAATAAAATTCAACTTACAGTGTTTAATCCTTCTCGAGGCTTGTCCTTCCATAGGAACTCCAAAGTCTTGAATACAAATCGTGTACTCTGATAATATTATATTGTCAGTTCCAATAAATGAAACTTTTGAAATAAATAATATGTAACAAAAATGTATATAGGCCTACCAGTATTTAGATATGGTATATAGTAGACTAAATAGCAATGAAATGATTCAGTAGAAATTAATACAATGCAATTGAAAGCTATCACATTTTTACATGTCGTGTCATTCAGTCAGATCACTGCTTGTTTACAATACGATATTATCAAGCATTTTAATATTGCACAAAACATAATGTAATAGTTATTTAGATACTAATGTCGTAACATTTCATTTTACAATACGAGATTTTGTCAAACAAGGCTGCAGGCCGAGTTTGATAACCAGTCTAGTATTGTAATATGAAGTTATGACATGTGTATCGTACAAAGTTTTATCCGTTTTGATAAAAAAAATAATGTAAAATTGAATATTGTCTAAATGTAAAATTTTTATTGCCAGCTATATACATTTGCTTTGTAGGTGATCGATTCATATAGAGGGCCTTGTACGAGAAACATTTGAAGCTATATACATTTGCTTTGTAGGTAATCAATTCATATAGAGAGCCATGTACGAGAAACATTTGAAGAATGTTATTATTGTCGGTATTGTCACCATGACTATTTATAAATATAAGTGTCAATGGTATTGCATTAACAGCTGTACTGATTTATTAATTCCAACAAAATCGCGACAGAGGTATGAAGAGGAATATAAGAAGTTTGAAGAGTGGTGTAAAAAAAAAAGTAGAGAATATTTCTGAAAAGTTTATGCTGGAATTATTTTTCAATGAAAAGTGAAAAGAAGAAATCAAGTTCTTTGTGGAATCATTATTCTATGCTGCGGTGTACGATATCACTGAAGAAAAACGTGGACATCAGTAAGTAGACACAATTGTTAGCTTTTTAAAGCAAAAAAGTGAATTGTGAAAATTTTACCATTAATGTGTATAACAAATAAAAAGCTTACAAAAACAATGATTCTGCTGATCCAAAGTTGCACTCGGACATGGGTTCGATTCCAGTTTGTGCTCATTACTAGTAGTTTTTTCCGAGGTTTACTCCAACCATAAGGCATATGCGAATGTCAGGTAATCTATGGCGAACCCTCGGCCTTATCTTGCCATATATCATCATGCTATTACCAATACAATCGATGCCAAATATCCTAGTAGTTAATACAGGGTCGTTAAATAACAAACAAAGAATTGCAGAGAGCAATCAGAGTAGTATAATGAAGCATTAATGGTTGAAGTGTTGATCAAAATTTGTTAGTGGTGGTGGTAGCATTATGTGTAAGAAAAGTAAAAATAGTTGGTGTACTATGGTTGATTTTTAAGAAAGTGCGAAGTTAATACAGTGCTAATAGTACCTCCCTCATGCCAGTAACTCTGCTACAGAAAGGAATAATAAAATTATGCCTTAATAAACTCTTGATTACCCTTCAGAACTGTTGTATTCAGGATTTAAAGTATTTGACTTCCATCAATTTTATAATAATGTATTATTGAATTTCGTACATAAAAACCGAAATATATTTAATTTATATTCACATAAATCAGTGATGTCAATTGATGCCCATAGGAGCAAGCGCGCGCTTTAGAGCTCAGGAGAGCCTGAGCACTTTACAGCTGAAAGAGGTAGTATATGCCGCTTGGTCGAGCTACCTTCAGAGATGGCCAGCACTGATTCAATAGATAAAGGGAAGAGAACTTATTAAAACTGTATCCATGTTAATTTTTAGATTTGTCTGGAAGTATAAGTGCATTATAAGAGTGTAAGTTTTAATTTTAATGTTCATTTTTCACAAGTTTGATTTTTTTGTTCAAAAGAAATATTTTCTCAACTTTCTTTATAGAAAAGTGAAATTTTCAGATATAGGCCTATTTATTTAGTAGCCTTACAGAATGTTTTCGTTAATTTAATATATCATAAATGCGTATTACTGAAGATAGTGTATTGAAAGTTTTGAAAAAATTCGCATGGAAATGAATTAACAAAGCAACTACTGTTACATCATAAGCAAAAGATACGTCCCCATGTGTTATAAAAATGTCAATTCTATAGCTTCAGCACATTTCGAGAAAATAATTTAATATTCTGATGATAGGAAGTTGCTCACCAATATCACCTTAAAAGCATAATGAGATAAGAGTTTTGTTATGGAATATTAGTTACACTTAAAACATATACAGCACCTAGGTAACTTTGCTTTGTACTATAATATTTTTTGGATTAGTTGATTGATTATTTTATAGGGCTAAAGGTATCATCAATATCAATTACGACTTGTCATGTCATACTCAATCTCTTTTTTTGGGATATCACTTTCTTTATGAATGATGTGTTTCTTTCATTTAGTACAGTATAGTTGTACTACTATGGAATTTATGTGAATATTCCTTCTTATCTCTTAATTATGTTATTAACATTTAAAAACAACTGCAATATTAAGAAATTGGTATTACTACTTTTGTTTTACAGACAATATAGATAATATCAAACAGAAAGAAGCCATATAAAAATAACGACATAAAATGTCACATTCCGTTTGAAGTTTGTGCACCATTGTTTTCTTAATCCTACAGGCTGCTTACTCATATACACAACCAGAGCCTTCTTTGGTTACAAGCCGGGGCCATACGTCGGCAACACTGTAATTAACTGTCACCCGGAGGCTGACCGTACAGTACACGTGTTTGTGCCAATGCCGATTTCCAATGTAAATCAATGTTACAATATAAGTGTGTGTCGATGGAATTATGTTTGCGGTCGTACCAAACGTTAATTGTTGATGTATTATAAACTAAATGCGTGTTGGTGATAAAAAACAAGAAATAAATGAAAATAAAATGGTTGCAGTCTTTGGGAATTTTTACGGTTATGGATGACAAAGTAATTGACTATTCTATTAAATATTAAATATTGTATAACCACATTTTTATATTCTTATTTGTGGTTTGTGTGTATCAGAATTCTAGTCAAATTGTTGGGTCTCGCCTGCTATATCAATAAAGTTACGCCGTTGGTTTTCAAAGTCATTGTAAACAGCTGTTTTGTGATCCCATAAATGTTGCAGTTTTGTTGAAGATTCGGAATGCCTGCTATACGTCAGAACTATCTATAATTTGTATATGCATATAATCACTTTGTTGGTTTGGTCAATGTTACTTATGTCCCGCCCACTACAGAGACATAGGCCAATTTTACACATATTTAGTATAACTTGTTGCTTCTTCGACAGGTTAGATTTGGTTAGTTTAGGTTTTTGTTATAGCCTACCTTGCATATACGATTATAGCGCAACATTGGCAGTGATAAAAGTGAAATATTCGTTCAGTGGGCGTTGGATACTCTACATTCACCCTGTAGTTATATTTATTTAAAATTATATTTTAAAACGTTTATAACAAATAATTTAGGATAACAGTATTGTTATGGTGACTGACCAGGTTCAAACTAAAACTGACTTCCTGGACATCTGAAATATTTATAGAAAAGCACGACATAATCACATGAAATTAAAATGCATATGATATCCTACACCTCTCATGTCAGAGGTGAAACAACATTAAGCGGCGAAACATTGTCAATTTACTAGCCACATAATGGTTAATTGATTGGAATAGGGTATTGCGAAAGTACGTCATTAGTTTATTTATTTTTGGTACAAGTAACATTTCTTTAAGTATTTATTTATTTTCCCTTGTACCATCAATAAAAAACAAGTATGTTTTTATTTTTTTTAATTATAAGTGTAGTTGCTACGACACATAGGCACACAGCACTTTCTAGGCATCTGAAATATTTGTAGAAAAACACAATAGATAATCGCATAAGATAATATTAAAATATATCCTAAACCTTTCACAGATGAAACACCATTAAGTCGCAAAACATTGACAATTTGCCAGCCACAAATTTGTTAACTGAATGGAACTTAAGAATACTGCGTAGGAACTTACGTCTTTATTGCATTATTGATTTTATTATTTTCGGTGCAAGGAATATCTTTTTTATTTATTTATTTATTTACCTTCGTACTATCAATAAAAACATGTTTTTTTTTGTAATTATTTTAAGTGGCATCCTTTGTAAGTAGCCTACTTACGCCGTATTCTGAAGTATAGCTAATTGGTAGCAATAAAACACTATTTTCGAACCCGTAATAATTTACATCACTACTCTGAATCTTGCTCTTACCTTTGTGCATGAAGTAATATTGAAAAAATACGCGTTACGTATAACGAAAGCAATGAGCAAACACAATATCACTTTAAAATCTCCCGCCTCCACTCTGCGTTGCCAAACCTACCCATGCCCCGGCTTGTAACTAAAGAAGGCTTTGACACAACCCTTCCTCTTTCCAACTTAGCGCTTGATGCCCGCGCACGAGGTCAAGGTCACAATAATGCGCTTGCTTTGACATCACTGACATAAATATAAAACCAAAAGATCAGAAAACATATATTATGCTTAACAGAACCTAAATGTATCATAACTGTAGCATATAATCACAGTAGCAACTTCGGTCCAAGGCTTTATAACATGATAACTTAATAGCTAAATTCCCAAATATACATTTTACTAATGCTCCTTATTTAAAAAAATTAATTAAAAATTGCTGTTTAGAGAGAAAATTTAAGGTTCAATTATTGTGATATGTTTTTTCTTCTTCTTTTTCTTTTTCTTTTTTTACTTTTTACTCTGTTATTTAATAAAATATCTTAACATTATGTGGAATGCCCTCTGAGCACGAGTATGTAACTTACTCTTTCTGGGAATGCTAGAATGTTTTTATATAAAAAAGCAATATGTATCTTTGTTCTACGAGGGCTATTCATAAAGTAACTTCAGTTTATTTTTTACAAACCTGTGAATGACGTTACAGAATTGGGTTACAATACGTTTGAAATTGTACACTCTAATTTATTTTTCCACACAGTTTTCAGTCACATTGAGACACTTATCGTAGCGTTTGACGAGCTTTGAAATTCCGCAATCGTAGAATTCGGCCAACCTACGACGCTGGTTTTCAACTCTTCGTCATCATCAAAGCACTTCGAGCCAAGCCACGTCTTCATGTGCGTGAAGAGATGGTAATCGCTAGGCACCATATCTGGGCTATAGGGAGGAAGATCCAATACTTCCCAGTTGAACTCTTGCAGTTTGGTCACAGTATGACACGCTGTATGCAGCCGGGCGTTGTCATGCAGGAAAATCACCCCAGCGCTCAACATGCCACGACGTTTGTTTTGAATGACCCTTTTCAAGTTTGTTAGTGTGTTACAGTAACACTCAGTGTTAATTGTGGCATTCCTCTCCAAGAACTTCACTAGCAAAATTACTTTTCTGTCCCAGAAGACAGTTGCCAAGAGTTGCCTTGTGGAAAGTGTTTGACGACACTTTGTGGATTTTTTTGGGGAATGAGTATGGCCCCACTGCAATGATTGAAGCTTTGTTTCTGCATTCACATACTGCACCCAAGTCTCATCTCCTGTCACAATCTGATCGAGAAAAGCATCACCCTTTTCTTTCGTAATGCTCAAGAAAGGACAGTGCTGCCCTCATCCACTGAGCCTTTTGTTCCTCAGAAAGGAGTTTAGGCACCCATCTGGCAGAAAGTGTCAAGTAGCCCAAATCTTCGGTAGTCACCTTGTACAGAAGAGTACGACTAATCTGTGGAAAATCCTCACTAAGCTCTGACATGGTAAACCTGCAGTTTGCTCTAACCTTTTCGTCAACCAAACGAATCAAATCTGCATTCACGATACTCGGTCGACCACTTCTCTCTTCATCATGGACACTGGTTCGCCCATTTTTGAACATACGGCACCATTGTCTTACACCACCTTCACTCATTACGTCTGGCCTATAATCTTCACAAAATTGGCGATGAATTTCACTGGCTTTACAGTTTTTGGCCACAAGAAATCTTATTACAGAAAGTACCTCACACCTGGCGGGACTTGCGATTGCAGCACACATTTTGACAGAACGTGGCTCAGAGAGGAACAAAGACACGACCTTGACTCTACTGCTGCTCGACGCGTACACTCCACCGCAAGAGCGGCGCCACTGTCTCTGTTGTTACGCATGCTATATGAAAATGGAAGTTACTTTATGAATAGCCCTCGTAGCAGTAAAGTATTATTATTATGTTGTTGTTTCAGTTACATCACTGCCACTTCTTATGAATGCCATAGTGTATTTTTGGTCTAGAGTAGGGTGACCAGATTTCCAAAATAAAAAAACGAGATATTTATTAAAGTTGACATGAATCAACATTTTATCTAAACATTCATTATTAGCCTACTTGTGTTTATATAATGTCAGTGAGCAATAAGGTTCAGTTTTATTTATTTTAAAGTAATAAATATTTCACTGTTTACAATAACTAGGCTGTAATAATTATGCAAGTATATAATATAGTAGTATGGATACTTGTCTTAAGTCATTGTTGACAATTTTTTATGTTGCAACTAGTCTGAATTAAATAGGTTAACTTATCTGTTTAAAAATACTTCAAGTTAATTGGACCTTACAATCATATTCATGTCACTGTATTCTGAACTTGTTTCGTAACAAAGTTTTTTGCCTCATATTACCTTTTAACCAGTGGTGATATTCAAGAAATTTAACACCAATTCACTCATGTGTACCTATGTTAAACATATACGGTATATGTCCATGGTAATTGCAAATATTACTGAGAAATAATAAGTATTTTAACATTCTCTATGAAGATCAACTGTACAATCTGTATCATATTTCTTTGATGAGTGAATTTCCTGTAGAAGTGTTGGCCTTTCCTTCAAGAAACTATACAAGTCCATGCAAAACACATTTTTGAAATTACATTTTGTGATTATGGTTTTAACTGGAAACTGATTCCTTTCGTCAGATCAAATTGAATTCAACAACGAAAACTCTCTTTCTGATGATGCATTGGTACCAGGTATTCCTAACACAAAACTTACAATCTGAATTATGTTTGTAAAACTGAGTTAACTTAATGTATTTATCTTTCATAATAAAATAAAAGAAAAATAAATATCTTAATGATAATTTAGGGAAATGCGATGCCATTTAAAAAAACGAGACATTTGGCGCACCGAGCATACTTTTCTCGGGACAGGGGACAAGAAGCTGAAAAAAGGGACAATCCCGTTAAAAATGGGGCGTCTGGTTACCCTAGTCTAGAGAAAATATTAATACTTTCTTACGAAAACGTTCCTATTTTTTACGAGTATTACTGTAAAAGAAGTGTATTTTCCCTGGACCAAAAATACAATATGGCATGCTAGAAAGTGGCGGTGATGTGCTAAACATTTAATGTTAAACTAACTTGATGTAACAGTAGATGATATAAAGTACTCTGCATATATATTCTGTACCGGTACTAGCATGATACATTGCGATTTTCCTTTATTTAGAGCTGCTTATTACCTTATTTACTATTTTTTATAATAAAATTTTGAAATTTGTAGTTATTAGGAGAGAGAACCAAATGTTAGGAAATTAGAATATCGCCACTGCATTTATACACACAGTCCGCATTTTACGAGAAGATCCGAGCAAGAAATGCGAGTTTTTCCCCTACTCTTATAACCTATCCCCGACACGGAACCGGCCGTCCATTGACTGAGCCTTGTTTGTCCCAGCCGGCCAATGATGCCACTCCCATCTACCTGCTCCTTCAAGAATGTTGAGTTAACTGGCTTACTCTCCTCTTACCCCGCAAGGACCATACTCCCCTCGCAGGATCCTCTCCTGAAATTTGGACAGTATCTGCTTTCGTTATTGCTGTGGTTTTCTTTAGTTTTGCTTTCTTCCCTCAGAGAAATGGAAGAATGACGGTCATTTCCTTGTGGTATTCCTCAAAGTTTTGTTGGAATGCCTTAGATATTTTGCATTCTACAGAATTTCTTTTAATATTCATTAAAGTGTGTTGTATTTTGTTCAATGCACTCTATGTTCACTGTTGATGAAGAATGAAATAAAGGTTATATGCACAACCACACTTAATGCAGTTCGAGCATGCTAAACCCCTTTTGATGTCACGGCAAAAAACCGACAAGCTATGGAACACAGCAGTTCAAGTAAGACAGGATACACACCAGTCGATACAGACACATGAAGCAGTATGCATGGAACATTAAGCATGCATCAAAGGAGAATAAACGAACGCCTTTAGGTGCTACTAGTCAGGCCAGATAACGCAAGACACAAACAACATAATGCATGTGCCTTGCATCATAACCAAGATAAAACATGCTGATTCTTTGTGTCGTACTTCATGCAACCTGGCCACTACAGCCCATAGTTCAGTTGTCAGTGTACACTTTCCGATCGTGATGGACTACCAGAAACTTAATGTGATGGAGAGGTATCCAGTTATTTACGACTATACAGGAGCTGATTATTCAAAGAATCCCATTGATAAAATTTCGGCAGAGATAGCTGCTGAAGTAAAACATAAACTGATATAGGATTGTCCGGGAAAGTAGCTATTTAGTTCTCGTATATGTATTCATTCATTTATTTATTTGTTTTAAAATATAAATCTCCACTTAAATATAAATATCCCACTTCCTAACAAGTTTTATTAAGTCACTGAGAATTAATTGCCAATGAAGAGCTACGCTAGATTTAAAAAAATAAGAAACTAACCTATCCCTTGTATAGACACTTTTATCTGTAGGTCGGTCATCATACAGTGTGTGGAAATCATTTCGAACTACTGTGGCATCAAAGTCTGGAATATTTTCCACTGTAGGTTGGCACATTTTTCTTTCTCTTGTTTTCACAAAGTTGTGCAGAATACGTGCACACTTGATAATAATACCAATTGACAGTTAAATGCTGTGTCCAGGACTTTAAATTTAGAACATAACATCCCAAATGCACATTCTACATTCTTTCTAGCCCGGGATAGCATATAGTTAACAATTCGTCGCTCCTTTGTCAATATGATCTTGGGCAATGACCGCATCATATGCTTCAACAAGGGAAATGTCTCATCAGCGAAATAAAAAGAAAGTTTAGTTTATCTTGTGTTCGTAATGGGCAGCACAGCACCAACTAGTGTTGCCAACTCTCCCGTATTTAGCCCCAATTTTTAACAGTCTCCCAACTTCCGTATTTTTCTTCTCTTCGATCCTATTTCTCCCTTATTTTTGCATAATATAAAAATTTATTTGAAACATTTAATTTTGTTGTTGTCTAGTGCCTTGCATCTGGCAATGAAGCCATTAGCAGAACATTTAATTTTTATATGGTTGAAGGTAATTTATATGATGGATTCTGTTGTTCCAGATATGCACTGAAATGTGCAGCTAAGCTTATACAAAGAGTGTTTTCTTTTAAGAAAAGTAAGTGAACATATATATACATACATTCGTATATGAGGTCTCGCCATCCTCATTGAATAATCGAGACTACTATTTTTTGTTAGTAGTCAAGATGTAGATACCTATTAATTTTGAGAAAAATTCGTTCCAGCACCGGGAATCGAACCCAGGACCTCTCAACTCTGCGTGCTGAGTGCTCTTTCCAACTTTCGTGCCAGGACACGATCCACGGTGCCAGCCGAACTCTCCTCATTATGTCATCAATGGCCTACTACCTGCATTTTAGACATATACCGGTAAGTCATATATGCAGGAGCACATATTTAAATGACTTTATTGCCAATTTTAACAAGCTTTTTTTAATACTGTTAACATTGATATATACCTATACTCACATATGAAGTCTGGCAATCCTCAGATGATCGAAAAAGGAGAGCGACACTTTAATCAAATCAGAACTGCAAATCACAGTCAACTTCAATTATTCATGTAGGAAATTTTTACAATTTGTTTGAAACTATTACGCTAGGTAAAATATCTCAAAATACTTTAATTTAAGCCTACCTGTCAAAATGTAGAATAAAATTGTTTTTAGTGCCGCTAACTGAATTCAATAATTTTTTGAATTTTTTATGTCAAATATTGTGGACCACTTAGTCTCCCGTATTTTCTTCAAAAATAGTTGGCAACTCTAGCACTAACACTATTTCTACCCAAGTCTTCAACAGAAATCAGAGTGAAAAGTCCATGTGCTTGTGTAATAGTCATACATGTTTTCCATCTATTAGGAATATTCACAATTTGTCGTATCTTCAAATAATTCGTTAGACATTCTATAATATTCTGCGAATTTGTCTCGATGCTGTGCTAACTCGACCAATAAAACACTACAAGCACCATGATTTTCAACGTTTTGGACCAATGAATCCAAAACCTATGCCTTTATCTTTGCATTCTTGTTATTGGCAATAGTAGAAGATCTTCATCATCCGATGACTCCATACTGAATGACTCATTAGATCAAATAACATGGCATTATGTGTCACGCTCCATGTGCCATGCATCATGTTTCTTGCATCATCCTGTGTGTAACGTGCAGGGGCGAATCTAGTTACTTGGCGCCTCTAGGCAGAGAAAAATATTTCTGCCCATTATTTCGCCTATATGCGTCATTTGTATCAACTGAAATAATTGATTCCGCGTCATTATTACTGTTTCTAATATCGGAAACGCCTGACTAAAATAAACCACACGCTCCACTATTTTCGGTAACTACTGTTCACCACATTATTACACTCTGATGTATCTGGGCTCGAACTGGAACAAGCTGGCTATGTTTGTTTTTTAAATAACACATATTTTTGCACTTTTTCTCACCATTTACTCTCTTTTTATTGCCATGTCTTTCTCGAGTTTCCGGTATTGTTGTTTAGTCAACTGTGCGAAGACAGGTCTGGACCCCACAAGTGATACCATCAAGACATCACTCATAAGGCAAATAGGCCAGGAGATAATGGGGTAGGGTGACTAATTCCTTTCCCCCTCCATTGCATACATCGCTGACTAGCTACATATTACACTAATCAGATTTTAGATGCAGTTCTTCCTCTGATACATATCGTCAAATAAGATTACTGTCTGATAATAGATTTACATATCAGCCAGAACCTCAATAAGAGGTGTTTCCGATATTGAGAACCACTTAGCTTTTTCTGTCACTCATTATAATGAATATTAAAATATAAATCACCTAGATAGAAAACAACTGCACTCTTTACCGTTTCAAATTAAACTGAACTCCCAAGCGTCCGGCTGATACAATGACTGGTGGTATTTTCTTTGAATTTAAGTCTGAATGGGGATTACTGAGTGTTGATACTGGCTACTCTTATGACAGAGCGGCGTCTCTCATCATTTCATCACAAAGCTTATGATTGCGAGCAACGAGATTTGCCTTCCTAACGTATCATTATACAATAATACCAGTAAGTTCTTTAATGTTATTTCATGAGACTCTCATGGTGAGAGGGCATAACACTGAAAAAAGTGCTATGATTGCATTGTGACACTAATATTGAAAAACTGTCAATTTTCCTTGGCAGACTGTTGATTAAATTTGAATTGATTGTTGCCAATGTTATTGATATCTTTTTCATTGTGCGTTTAAGTTCACATACTCTTTTAAAGAGTTACGAATAAAATTTAGAAAATATAAAAAAAAAATTAACAGTAATAGCTTAAAAGCCGCTCCCTCAAATCTGCCATCCTAGGCAGGCCTAAATACGCCCCTGGTAACGTGCCTGATCGATTTTATTGAAGCTACAGACTCGGGTTGTGCACCCAAATTATAAAGTACAGCCCACATAGGAATGTGACATGTTCATAGCATGAACTTCGATTGCAAGTCTGGTTGAGTGTAATGTTTACCTTTCTGAATGTTGCATATTTTTATACGAATGTTGTACTTAGATTGTACAGGTGATATATTGTTGTTGTTCCAGTCCCTAGGCACTTGACAATAAGTCAATCGCTGTCTTGTACCCCAATATTTTTGTACGATGTTATCTTGTTGTAGCAATGTTTTGCATCCCTTGATGTGTTCGATGTTCATTTCTTCATTTGCATCACACAATACCGTACACAGGCTGATGTATGGGAAATTCCTATCCTGTGCAGGTGGCTTGTCAAATAATCATGACATGACTTGTTATAACCTGATTTATGAGGCCCTTGAGGGATTATCTCGGGGTTAATCATTCAAAATTTCCAGGTTGTATCATTTGCTCCATCCAAATTTTATTGTTTTGGGCAGATCTGAATTTACTTAGAAGTACTGATTCGAACTGATCGAACTGATTAGTTGTTTTACAGAATAAAATGGAAGTCTTTTATTGGATGGTTGTAAAATTTCAGTTCCCTTTTTAGCCAAAAGTCTGCTGTTTCATTTTCCTTATGTAACAATGGGAAGGAATCAACTATTTTTTTTCTGTAGTTTAGTTAGATAATGCATCTTTTTTTAAATCTTGTATTTCAGCCTCTTTAGTGGTCTGTGGTAAGATTATAGTCTGTATGGCTGCCCTTCAATCTGATAATTAGAATTTATTTAATCTGTATAAGAGATTTTGCAAACATAATATGTAAATAACCAGAAATGCATATATAGATTGACAAATCGAACTGAAACCCTGACCGAGTTACTATGTGAGCGCTGGCTGTCTTGGGGAGGAGCAAGTGAGAAAGCACGGGGGGAAGGGAGAGACACTATGCACTATGTACTTGCAGGTCCACTCACAGTTCGTCAAACCTGCTAACAAAAGCATTAAAAGGTTGACTAGTTGCCTGCAATGCTAGCATAATGGAACCTTCCTAGCCGACAGTCGAGGCAAAAATGAAGAATCCGTTATTGTGGTAATACTGGAGAGTGGTTCTTCTATTGGTCGCGATGCCCACACACACCCTCTCAGATATTAACGTGGTGATTGGTGACTGAATGACGAGGAGTGAGGGAGAGAGAAGAAAGAAAGAGAGAGATTCCAGAAGTTGGCGTATTTTACAGGGTTTCACTTGAAGTTGTCAAACTGTAGACTGTTAGTTGGTAGTACAGAGCGAAAAAGACCTTTGGTGAGGCCGAGACATAGATGGGGGATAACATTAAAATGGATTTGAGGAAGGTGGGATATGATAGTAGGGACTGGATTAATCTTGCTCAGGATAGAGATCGATGGCATGCTTATGTGAGGGCGGCAATGAACCTCCAGGTTCTCTAAAAGCCATTTGTAAGTAATATGTAAATAGCAGTAACTTAAAAATTTATTGTATAACTTATTCTCCTACAGAATAGTAAAATGAAAAGACAGGGCATATTCACCCCAGTTTCTGCACCTTTTGAATATGATATAAGAGATTCATCTGTATAAATTTGTCGACACTCCATATGTGTGTATCTTGTCTCAATTGTTTCTATAGCCATAGTCTTCAAACCTAGTTTATCTGTAGCCTACATATAATATTTGTTTGTAGTTTATAGACATTATTTCAATAGTTTCTTTAAAGCTGTAATGATATGTATTGAAAACTCACTTTACAACATTTTTTGGTGTGTAAAAATTGCATTAATATTACTGCCAGGATACAAACGAACGTATTTTTCATACTTGTTAATTGTTTTGGAACTCTACATAAGAAGTTAAATGTCTTAAGAGGAATGTGATGAAATAAAATGGTGAAGTGTTTGGCAGCGAAAATATATATTTTTCTTGTTTTGTTTTTTCCTCCCAATGTATAAAGACCATTATTTCGATACGCAGACAGTGTATATTTCATATGATATGCAAGTACTTTCGTTCCTTCACAGTTTATGACATTGTCACACAGAATATATCTGTGGCCGGGAGGAAAAAGGTCTTAAGTCAATTTTTTGTGAAAATGAGATTTTTATATATTCTGAAAGCGGGAACAATTCTCTACAATCTGGTAAAACGGTTAAAGTCAAATAAGACCCCTGACTGGATTTATAGAGCGTTACCAAATGTCCTAAGTACTTTTTGAATCGAGCACACACAGAATAAAGGACTTAAGAATATTTAATACTTTATTCCTTACAAACATCACATGTTTACTTTCCATGCTTCCCTATTAAAAAGGTCTAACTTGTATTTTAGTATTTTATCACATACAGATGCCCTTTCCTTTTAAAACTTTAAACATAAGGTAAACAGTCCTATATGAAGAGTTAGCGGGAAAAACAATGACTGTCACGTTTCTGTTAAGGATTAGATAATGATCTAATTGAGCCTATAACTGCAAGATGTAGTGCTGTTTCTATAGAAAATAAAGGAGATGATTACTGTATTCGTGGTGATAATTCTCCTTTTTACCATTTTTCATAAGAACAACATTAAATTTCGCAGTGATCCATTGAATTAGATAATGACATCAACCTTAAAAAAACTGTGACATTCATTGTTTTTCCCGCGAACTCTTCATATTGTTTAAGACCTATTTTGCATTCCTAATAATTTACATTTCCCATTTATTTTGACATGAAAAAGGTCTTATGTTTAAATAGTCCATTCTTCTCAGTTTGGGTTGTAATTTTAAAAGGGCTTAAGTGCGGCTATTTTTGGAAATAATCAAGAAAAGTGTTAAATGAGCAACATTACCTATTTTAGAAGAAATACAAACAAATAATATCCAGGAAAAACCTCTTAATTAAAAGAAATCTATAATTGATACCAATTTCAATCTTTCTACTGCTCTCCTGAAAAGTATAAAATTTTTACTTACACCTTTTTCCTTCCGACCACAGATATGATGTTTCTTTCAAATAATTCACAATTTAATGCACATTAATTTTATCTTCCATTGTTTAATATGAAACTTTTCATAGCCTATTTTAGAAAATCTATTGATTGAATTCCCAATATGCTCAGTCAGTTTAAGAGAGCAGTGTATTATGATAATAGATGTTTGAAAGAATTTTAGTTTTGTCATTTAAAGAGAAAATTTGGTACCAACAAATGTAACTTTTTTTTCCTCAAAATACAAGGAGAAAATAGGGAATACAAGAACAAAGAAAATACAAGGCGATCAAGGTAAAGACAGATAGATGGATGGACGGACAGGCAGGCAGGCAGGCAGATAAAATTTTTCCATAACTATTCTTACAGTTGCTTTATAGCATAGAATATAGCCTAACATATCCAATTATTACGTTTAACATATAAAAATTCAAATATGAAATATATACAGATTTAATACCGGTACCTTAATGACAATAACAAACTGTATTATACAATGCAATATGTTTACCATTTAATAGTACTAAAATATTTACACAGTACAGTGAAATGTCAAGAATTCATCTAGAGAATAAAAAGTGTGAGATATTAAGTAATTTTTTAGTTTTACCTTAAATAATTCAGGGTTTTGGTTATGATTCTTAATGTCTTCAGGAAGACCATTGAAAATGTTTACTGCCATGTAACGTACTCCCCTTTGATAGCATGATAAATTTGATGATGGTGTATGAAAATCATTCTTTCTGCGGATATTAGTGCTATGTATGGCTGAATTAGTTAGAAAATTTTCTTTATTACATAAGAGGAAATTTATTAAAGAGTATATGTACTGATTTGTTACGATCAGATTCTCTCATTTAAAAAAAAAAAAATGGTCTACATGATTCTCTAGCCTTTGCTCCAACTACTATTCTAATTGCTAAGGAGACAAGGAGAACAAGTGTGGGTTATTTATAATAACAATAAAAATAATAATAATAATAATAATAATAATAATAATAATGATAATAATAATAATATTGTTATTATTATTATTATTATTATTATTATTATTATTATTATTATTATTAATCCTATTACTTCTATGAGGAATTGGAACATACTTTTGATCAGTTCCCTAGATATCACATGAAAATTTTATTGGGGGATTTCAACGCTAAAGTAGGACGGGAGGATATTTTTAGACCAACTATTGGAAAAGAGAGCCTACACGCAATTAGTAGTGACAATGGAGTTAGATTAGTCAACTTTGCCACATCGAAAAATTTAGTTGTCAAAAGTACAACATTCCCCCATAAGGATATACATAAATATACTTGGACTTCTCCAGATGGATTGGCACACAACCAAATAGATCACATCTTGATAGATAAACGGAGACATACCGTCGCGAGGGGTGACTTTGTGCCATGAGGGTGACTTTGTGCCATTTGCGAAAAACGTATGGAAGTATTCTTTAAGACCGTGACAAGGTTTTAAAGTCTACTTCCTTACGTTTAGTAGTCTTAAAAACCTTGTGACCGTTTTAAAGACTACTTCCTCACTTTTTTTTAATGAAATGCGCGAATGGCACAAAGTCACCCTGCTCGACGGTACTAGTTTAGTAGATTTTCGAACTTTCAGGGGTGCAGACTGTAATTCTGACCATTATTTGGTGATTGGAGAATTAAGAGAAAGATTATCAGTAGCCAAGCGAGTAGAGCAACAAGTTAATATTACTAAATTCAATATTTTGAAATTAAAGGACGAGGAAGCTAAGCAAATTTATCAGGTCGAAATTTCGAATAGGTTTGCCACTTTAGAAAGTTCCGACGAAGTTGAGAAAGAATTAGATGTTAATAGCATGTGGGAAAATATCAGAGATAGTATCAAAATTGCAGCTGAGCAGAGCATAGGTTATTATGAAAATAAGAAAAAGACACCGTGGTTTGATGAAGATTGTTGCATGGTAGTAGAAAGAAGGAAACAGGCAAAATTGAAATTCTTACAGGATCCAGTTGAGGAGAAGAGAGATAATTATTTCAATGAAAGACGGGAAGCAAGTCGTACACTTAGGAATAAAAAGAGAGGTTACTTGAAGGAAAAACTGAATGAGGTAGAAACAAATAGTAAGAATAAAAACATTCGAGATTTATATAAGGGTATAAAGGAATTTAAGAACGGATATCAGCCAAAGGTAAACGTGATCAAGGATGAGAATGGTGACTTGCTTGCAGACTCTCCATCAATCCTAAACAGATGGAAAAACTATTTTGCGCAACTACTAAATGTACATAGGCCAAATAGAAATGATCGGGACGAAATTGAAATACAAACTCCTGAGCCATTTATACCCGAACCCACGCTTTCAGAAGTCGAAATTGCGATAGAAAATCTGAAAAAGTACAAGTCTCCAGGTATCGATCAAATTCCAGAAGAATTAATACAAGAGGGTGGAAATGCATTATATAGCGAAATTTATAAACTTGTACTTGCTATGTGGGAAAAGGAAATTGTACCAGAACAATGGAAGGAGTCCATAATTGTACCCATTTTTAAAAAGGGGAACAAAACCAACTGTGGTAACTTTCGAGGAATATCACTTTTGTTGACGTCGTACAAAATTTTGTCCAATATTCTTTTGAGAAGATCAACTCCGTACATAGATGAAATTATTGGGGATCATCAGTGCGGTTTTCGGCGTAATAGATCGACTATTGATCAGATTTTTTGTATTCGACAGATAATGGAGAAAAAATGGGAGTATAAGGGTACAGTACATCAGTTATTTATAGATTTCAAAAAGGCATATGCCTCGGTTAAGAGGGAAGTATTATATGATATTCTTATTGAATTTGGTATTCCCAGGGAGATGCACTATCACCTTTACTTTTTAACTTCGCTCTAGGATATGCCATTAGGAAAGTTCAGGATAACAGGCAGGGTTTGGAATTGAACGGGTTACATCAGCTTCTTGTCTCTGCAGATGACGTGAATATGTTAGGAGAAAATACACAAACGGTTAGGGAAAACACGGAAATTTTACTTGAAGCAAGTAAAGCGATCGGTTTGGAAGTAAATCCCGAAAAGACAAAGTATATGATTATGTCTCGTGACCAGAATATTGTACGAAATGGAAATATAAAAATTGGAGATTTATCCTTCGAAGAGGTGGAAAAATTCAAATATCTTGGAGCAACAGTAACAAATATAAATGACACTCGGGAGGAAATTAAACGCAGAATAAATATGGGAAATGTGTGTTAATATTCGGTTGAGAAGCTCTTATCATCTAGTCTGTTGTCCAAAAATCTGAAAGTTAGAATTTATAAAACAGTTATATTACCGGTTGTTCTGTATGGTTGTGAAACTTGGACTCTCACTCTGAGAGAGGAACATAGTTTAAGGGTGTTTGAGAATAAGGTGCTTAGGAAAATATTTGGGGCTAAGAGGGATGAAGTTACAGGAGAATGGAGAAAGTTACACAACACAGAACTGCACGCATTGTATTCTTCGCCTGACATAATTAGGAACTTAAAATCCAGACGTTTGAGATGGGCAGGGCATGTAGCACGTATGGGCGAATCCAGAAATGCATATAGAGTGTTAGTTGGGAGACCAGAGGGAAAAAGACCTTTAGGGAGGCCGAGACGTAGATGGGAGGATAATATTAAAATGGATTTGAGGGAGGTGGGGTATGATGATAGAGACTGGATTAATCTTGCACAGGATAGGGACCGATGGCGGGCTTATGTGAGGGCGGCAATGAACCTTCGGGTTCCTTAAAAGCCATTTGTAAGTAAGTACTTATTTATTTATTCTGGTAAGGTTAAGGCCATCAGGCCTTCTCTTCCACTCCACCAGGACAGTGACAGTTAATTCCAGAGTTAGTCCATTGTTGTGGCTGAGGGGTTAGCGAGTCTAACTCTAAATCCAGCGGGCACAGGTTCGATTCCCGGTTGGGACGAGTTGCCTGGGTGAGGTTTTTTCGGGGTTTTTCTCTCACTCCTGTAGATGAATATCAGGTAACTTTATCAGGAGACTGGAATCCCACTCATCTTTGCCACTTCCTTTCCTCCCCTATCATCCTTTCATTCATCATCCCGTTACTTCTTCTGGTTTTCAGATCACTCTACAGGCGGTCCTCCGAAGCTCCTGGCTCTCTCAACCGGCCTCTGTGGATTGTATTCAAGTGATGATGGATAGCTTCTGCAACGGAACCTGGGGCAAACCTTCTCTGTGGAGGACTTCCGCCTCGGACCGTTAAGGAAGCCTTGGAGGGGTTGCCGGAGCAGGAGTGGTACATGGACTCTGTTGGCTGTAGGGATCAGTTGTTAAGGGGGTCAAGTGGTTAGGTCGGTGCGCATAGAGGATCGGTGGGCACGCAACTCATCCTATATAGAGGGTGTACAATTAGGCTTTTAAATACAAGGGGCAATCAATAAATTTCTGGACTGTCCTGGAATGTAGGCAACACATAGGACATATAAAACGAAGAAGTTATCTAGAACCAGGGAAATGCCTAGAATCTATACTAATGCATCACTTGAAAGGCAGAGAAGAAGACTAGCCATAAGGCGTATATGGAGAGATTCCAGGAAAAATCGCATGTCAGTGTTTGCACAAAATCACGTGTAGAAGCTCAGTTCTTAACCCTTCAATACTCACGTACTTTTTCATAATGTGTTCAGTCGTGTGTGGGACAGCTGTCACCAAAATTATATTCTTGCTTTAGAGAATGAATTTGAACATTATTTTCATTGTGAATGGTTACATAAATGTGTTACTACGAAGTATACAGAATTTATTTATAAATAAATGTAAAAATAGTTTTGAAACAGAAGAGGTACCGCTACTCTCTTCATGAAAGATGTGTTTAAGAGACTTGGAATACCTACCTCTATTATTCCGGTTGTAACCTTAGCTGCATTGAAAGGATCAATTGCTCTCCTGAAGCATCACCTATATTCGAAATGAAACTCAGTTCATTAGCATTCTTTATTTTTTTGTAACGCCTCTTTAAAACTAGGTATATTTGCAATAATCTTAAAATGTATTTGCAGCTATGTACACTTGTAGAAGTTTCATTGTCAAAACAAAATCAATGGTTCACTGAACTTGCTAACATTTATATGGTGAAGTACTCTTTGTCCCTTGTGGCAGCTCACAAATGGTGAGAAGATTTCTAAATTATTATTTATTTGTAATTGGATGGGTGAGTGAAAAAAGGATAACATTCCAAAAAATTGAAAAATTAAACTGAAATAGCGATTTTGTAGATTTTTGCTTAAGCTATTCAATGAGTGTAAAAAGGGGAATATTCCACTCTCATATCATTATTAAAACCAGCATTGAAGCTTTAGTTGAGTGAAATAAGCATAACATTCTGCCATGTGACAGAACATTTTCAGTTATTAAACGACAAGTTCGAAGATTAGATCGGATTTACTCTCCAAATCAGTATGATGACATCATTCGAAATGCCAGGAAACTCATCCCCCCCATATCAAGTAAAGGGGCTTCAAAACAACTGGGCACCCAACTTCAAATACTGTGGCACACTATTTCAAGAAAACATGTAAAGATATTGAGAATAAAAACCTGACATTCAACATCAGTAAGTACAGGAAACTTATATTCACTCAGAAGATGAAAGGCTGTGTCCAGGCTTCAAAGTACATTGATGGTTTGCACCATGGAACATTCAGGTTGAAGGAACAAGATCATGTGGAGCTCCCCACTACTGCAGCATAATGGAAAATTTGGAACCGATATAAAAAGTTAGAGGACATCTCAAACACCACGCATTACATACCTAATGAGTACAAGTCATTCTATGAAGACACCCTTAAGTATCCTACTACAAATACAGCAGACAGTGATAAGGATGAATAAAGATTCATATTGTGGTCATCATTGTACAGAGTAAAATCATTTTAAAGTGTCTTTTGTACTATTAAACATTTCATGTCACAAAAAAATATTATAGTTAATAATTTTATCTGTTGTGAAAACATTGAGTGGAAAAAGGATAATATTCCAGAAGCCCTGAAGCTTATCCACACACCATGTACACCAGCCGCGGAAGCCTACACGAACAATATTCCAACATATTTAATTATTAATAATTGAAGCGTTGGCTGGAACAACGTTATAAGTTACATCTTGTTAAATTAACAGGAGCTGGAAAAATGGGTACACGTACAACGTTGTTCTTATAAGGTAGCAAACTTTTGAGTGGACAAATTTCACGTACTGCATTGATGGACAGTTGCAAGCCAAAGAGTATAGCAAGGTAACATGACATACAACATTATTACACGGAAACACTCCGAATGAAAATTTTGTAACTTACAATGTTGTTATAGCTGACGCTTCAATTATTAAAAAAATAAGCATTTTACTTTGAGATTGTTTGAGTGAATACATAATGACTAGTTCTACAATTGTCTAATAGTAACTTTTCCAATAGAACCCTTAGTTTTTTCTGTAAACTTGTGCCCCCCCCCCTTCCCACAAACTAGGGAAGTTGGAATGTTATCCTTTTTTCACTCACCCATTCAATTATTTATGTATAAATTTCAAATGCTTTCTACATTTACCTACAAAATTAACACTGGAAACATATTTATAATCCTTGCTTTGTTGTGAAAATCTTTCTTTACATTAATACCTTAATAACTTGTGTCCTATTGTCCTATTTTCCTTGGATTATCCTTCTAAAGTCTTTATTCCTGAGTGCTTTCTGCAGACATGTCTTTGCAGTACCTAGTTATTTACAAGCAATTTACACAGATAGTATTCCCCAAATGGTCGACACATGTCTGTTTTGAACATTTCACACATCATTTTTAGTATTTTGTCTCTATCTATCTTCGTAGTGTATCCAGCTATTTGCTGATAACACGTGTTCCACTATGTTTCACTATGAATTTCCTCTTCTTGCAAATGATGGGTAAAAAGCACGATGCTGGTTGTATATTTCAGCAGCCACATTCCAAAGATGAGGTGTATTCAGTATATATTGGAGAGAATTGTCCAAGGTTACAGGGATTGCAGATTTTGGATTAGTTCTATGGATGTTTGTGACAGGGCAGTTTAAGAGGATATGTTCCAAATCTTCTTCGTTATTGTTGCACCAGCAACTACTAGAGTCAACAAGATCAAAGCAGTGAAGATACTTCTGAGTGATAATATGGCCTGTCCTGGCTCTTGCTAAGAAAGTTTGTATGTGTCTGGGAATGTTGTGGAACATTTGTAAATCATTCGGTTTCTTTTGTATGTTTTGAAGAACTTTGCCTTTATCACAAGAAAGCCATAATTCGACCCATAAATTTCTTAAATGAGAATTAACTGCAGAATATGCGCAGGTTAAAGAAGTTGTTTGCATAGGTTTGGGCCCCAAAGATGTTGCCTGTTTAGCAATATTATCTACAATCTCATTTCCAGTAATGCTGCAATGACTAGGTATCCATTGGAATACTATTTCTTTTTGAAGATTTAGTTTATTTGATATTTTCTGTATAGAGATTGTAATTTGTGCATAGGAAGTTGGAGTATATTTCATGATATTTAGAATAGCTCCCATCGAGTCACTGAAAATACATACAAGTATATCAGATAAGGTAGAGACATGTAAAAGAGCTGTCTCTATCGCCAGTAGTTCTGTTTCGAGACTAGAGGGAGATGAACATGATATATAATATTTCTCGTTATACAGACATCTCCGTCGCTGAAAATTAAGCGGCTGAATAAGTCATCATCGTCTGCTGCCTGTTGTTGTAGCTGGCAAGAAAACTCGTAGCACTTGCGTTTGTCATCCTCATTTAGCTTATGCAGAAGCTGCAGTGTGTATGCTTTCATAGTCAGCCTCTTACGCAAAATCCTCCACACAGTCATTGAAGGAAGTTGAAGCTCATGGGACACTCTATGGACTGATTTCCCCGGGCTCCTTACGAATGCTTCTCTGACTCTCTGAACGTTCGCTTCACTCACCCTGGGACAGCCACTCCTCTTTTGCGGACACAAGACAAGATCTCGATGATGATTTCATCTTTCAGCAAGATGGGCTCTGCCACATTTCCACAATGCAGTTCGTGCTTACCTGAATACGGAGATATCTGACCATTGGATAGTACGTGCTGGAGCAAGGGACAGATGTTTCATGACATGGTCACCAAGGTCACCCGATATGACTGCATGTGACTTTTTTCTATGGGGGTACCTAAAGGACCGTGTGTTTGTACCGTCTTTGCCACGTGATTTAGAGGAACTAAAAACCAGAATTCGAGAAGCTGCCACCACGGTCACAGAGGATGTGTTGAAAAGGGTATGGGAAGAGTTTGATTATCGTTTGGACATCTGCCGAGTCACTCGTGGTTCACACATTGAATCTCTGTAAGTTGTAAACAGAACTTTGAGAGTTTGACTTTAAACTGACATGTGTTTGAAGTGCTATCGTTAGTAGTTTTTGTGTAATAAAATATTGAAAGTGTTACCGAACTTTTGATATGCCCTGTATTTTGGGATATAATACTCTGCGCCTGAAAGTCCATCATCAGGATTCCGTGACTCATCAGTGTAGATATGAAGAAAATTTTCATATTTGTTACAGATTAGTTCCATGGCACTAGATTTTAAAACATGTGGTGCATCATTCTTAGTATAATAGCCAGGTAACAACGTCCCCTGGATCCATTCCTTTGTTCTGGGACTGACATATCGGTTCTTGAATTCCCAGTAATACATGAGAACATCTTCTAATCTCTGAAGAAATCTGATAAACGTAGATCCACAATCCTTCGAAGTTCAATAGAACAAATTATCCCTAAAGATACAGTATATAACCCACAAAAGTGATAATGAATACTTCCTGAAACTTTACAGAAACTGTAATGTAAAAGGTCGCGTGGTTGACAATTGCCACCCAGAAGAATAAAACCTTAGCTACGCAAGTTATACGAGGAACTTCAAGACTGAAACTAAAGAACGTGAACTTGGTTTTGAAGGTACCTAAAGTCTCACCATTGTAAATCCTTTCTAGGTTGACAGGTGTCCCCCACACGAGTACTGAAGGCTTAAAGTCAATCTGACACTGTTTGATAGATTGACTCAACAGGCATGAAAGCAGCAATCTTCAGTGACACACAAATATATGTTTAATGGTATAATAAATACGAGCACAGTTTGGAAATATGTTGACTGCACCTTGTATCTTGCAGCTTAACATAAAATTCACATGTAATTTCCTATGTAGCAATTAGAATATCTGTAATATATGTTTTGTATTAGTTCAGACATTAACATTGAAAAAAAAATTAAGAATTGAAGTGGATATTTTTTAATCACTTGTGATGCTCCACTACTGTTTTCGAAATATAATGATGCTCATTACCTGTATTGTTATAAAATATATAGTTATAAAAATATATTTTATGGTATGGTAGCAGTTAGAATACTTTTCAGTGAGCTCCATGGTCACAAACTTTACATGAATTTCTTCATAGAAGGGTAAAAGATATGAGAGAAGAATAGGCATCTTAGCTTCCATGTAAAAATAACATTTCAGAAGAGTTTAACATATTACTTGGCTTTTTATGCTTCTAAAGTAAACATATGTTGTTGTTGTTGTTGTTGTTTTCTAATGCCAGGCGTTTGACAATGAAGTCATTTGACCTCTTGCACTCCAATATTTTTCAAAGACATTACCATGGTCAGCCACGTTAAATGGCAAGATGTAGCCGATTTAAGTGAACACCATATTTTAACGTTTTGGTGGCTACTTCATTCACACACAACTCCCAGAATGTCTGGAGGACCACACCTGCTGTTGGTCGACGGGTCCATTGGACCTAGCTGGGAGATCTTGTTGACCACCAGCTTTCCCTCCTTAAGCCACTGGAGGACGATTTTAGTGCCATAGCAGGTCAGCACTAGGAACAGAAAAGTAGAAAGAGGAGGAAGGAAAGGGAAATGAACCCCTAGGCCTCGAATGCTCTAATGCCGTCGGAGTCGAAGAAAGTAAGAGTTCAGTCAGAGGACTGGATAGGAAAGGGTAAAGAGGGAATTAGGTATTGAATAGAGGAAAATTATACCAAATTCAGTCATTAACTCATCAAGCTGACCAGTGCTAATTGATGAGTAGCCCCTCCCTTTAGTTCAACTTGTAAAATTATGCTTACTAACAGCTGCACCACGGGAAGGTAGGGATGGGACATTGGGTATTTGTCCAGGTTGGTTCCTTAAAGCCTTCAATGGGAAGGATTAATGGCTCTCCCCCCTGTATCCGACAAATACCCTTTTGCAGCCAAAGTAAACATATGTCTTTGTAACTGTGTCCTTCTCCCTGCCGAGGATATGACAGGATACAGAACATGATGACATAATAAGTAAACTCTGAACTGTCTCGGGAGTTAACAATAGCAAATAAAATGCTAACGAACGTTTACTAATAATGACTACTTTAATAGCATAAAAGTCAATCTTAACAATATAGAAAGTAGTCCTTAATTTGTGTAACAATTAAGCAAGGTACATCTATCCTCCACCGACCAAGGGGATAATAACAACAGTAAAGCTAAACATAAAACAATTCCTCCTGGGCAATGAGGTAAAACAAGAGTGACAGCGAAAATAACTGCTCGGAATGAAGCATGGGACAATCTCTTATTCCAGGCATAGCGATACAATGCAGTCTAATTTTCACGACATCAATGCAATGTATCGTTGTGACAATATTAAGTTCAGCTATTGCTCAAGTATAGTAAATATGCCCCTCTCAGTACCGATCATTATAGTTGGCGAGAGTACTGGACAAATAACACTATTTACTAGAATTGTATTGGTGGCACTGCAATTCGTGACTCATACAAAAATATCAATTCCTCCTCTGAAACAATAATAAACGGAGGCAGAAGCTATGATGCAATTTCCCGTTATCAGCATTCATCGACATTCACCTTAATCAGCCATTTATACCCACTGGGGCATTTTCGACCCACTCATAAATGTTAGTTTCATTTCTATTATTAAAGGTCTTTGTTTCTTTTATTGTTGATGAAATTGTTATTTACACTACTGCGGATCATTTCTTTCTTCCTGCGCAATTTTCTCCTTAGATGAGCATTGTTATGGCTGACATAATTACATGCTGCATTTAGCGCTACAGATGAACCCAAATAATGCAAGTTTGGTAATAAACCATTACACATTTTGTTCAAATTAGTACAGACATTTTGAGCTAAATCATGTAAGACTACATGTCCCTAGGTTAGAAATAATTGCATGGTGTTTTCCACAATGCAGAGAGACTGATAACAGAAGTGGGTCGTTTTCTTTCACTTGGGACAATCAGTTTATAGGACTGTACAGGCTACAGATTTGCAAGCTTCATATAACAATGCAGACAATAGGGCATTTAGGAATGGAGTACATCAGCTGTTACGTCTGGCTTTCGTTCCAATAGCAGATATACCTTCAGCATATGACTAGCTGTATGAAGATATTTCAGAACCATTATTAAAAGTTGCAGATTATTTTAATGTAACTTATATTCGAAGAAGATGGAAGGGGAAGACGACGAGCCACACCTGTGGAGTAACGGTCAGCACGTTTGGCCGCGAAAGCAGGTGGCTCAGGTTCGAATCCTGGTCGGGGCAAGTTACTTGGTTGAGGTTTTTTATGGGGTTTTCCCTCAACCCAATACTAGCAAATGCTGGGTAACTTTCGGTGCTGGACCCCGGACTCATTTCAGCGGCATTATCACCTTCATTTCATTCAGACGCTAAATAACCTAGATGTTGATAAAGCGTCGAAAAATAACCCATTAAAATAAACAAATAAATAAATAAAGACGACGAGCTATATGTCCGAGGTATGCACCCCATTTATGGAACCAATACAATGCAGTCATATTGCAAGAGCCAAGAACTAATAACGTTACAGAGGGATGGCATCAGTGTTTCCAAATAATGGTTGAAAAACGTCTTCCCTCTCTGTGTTCAGTATTGAACGAAATTAAAACGGAACAAGACATGTCACAAATGATTTTTGAACTCAATGCCGGAAGAAGAATAAGGAAGAGACAAAGAAAGAATTACACATGAGTCATTTGTTGATTGCACAGTATTGCTGAGTGTTATAATGTGTACCGTATAAAGATGAGGGCCAAATCCTGGATTATCTACGTTCCTGTGAGCATAACTTCGATTTGTTAAGTATGAAATACAATTTTAAAATACTCGTAAAATTTATCGGACTCAAAATTATAAACAATACTTATGATACTCAATAACTTTTCCAAATATACGGAGTGATTCACGAGGATTTACCGCCACTTACGGAGCTTATTTCCGAAGACATTCTGAGCAAAAAAATTCATGTAAACATGTGTCCTAATCTCAATATCTTCAGAGTTACACTAATTTCAAAATTGTTAGTAAAATACCTTTTTTTCTTTAGTTTTAAGGGTAAAAGAATATTACAAATAGAGAATGAACTATTCAGAAGTATCATTTCTTTAATTGGCTAGTGTTCTGAAGCTAAAAATGTGTTAATTGCTTTTTACAGATTTTGTTTTTCAATTTCTAACTAAAAAGTACATCATTCACACGCACTTATCACAAAAATTATTACAAATCATACGACTTTATAAACTTGATTCATTGCAGTTTAATTATGCGTCCTAATGTACAACCTTAAAGAATTTACAAGCAATTGATTTGTAGGAATTGTAATAAATGCATAAGAAAAAGGTAATTTTGTAGTTAAAACTCGAAAAAAAATTCTGTGCGAAGCAATTATGGAATTCACAGCACATTTTTAGCTTCAGAATTCTAGCTAATTAAAGAAATTATACTCCTGAATAGTTCATTCTTTATCTGTAATATTCTTTTACCCTTAAAACTCAAGAATAATGGTTTTTTACAATAACTTCAAATTAGTGTAACTCTGAAAATATTTAGATTAGGACTCATGTTTAGATGACATTTTTTGCTCAGAATGTCTTCGGAAATAAGCTCCGTAAGTGACAGTAAATCCTCCTGAATCACTCTGTATGTATATATATTTAAAAAAAAATTGTTAATATTCTTATTTAACTTGCATATAAGTACAGTATGTCAAAATATGCTGTAGGTTATATTGGAGTAGGCGAAATGTGACAATTGCTGTGTGTCATCTTACACTAGGTGCAATGACCTGTGTGACAATTGTGTGCCAATCATCCAGAAACAGCACGTTCAGCTTTTAAACAAATAGGCATGTTGGCATCGTTTATTCTAAGAAGGAATAAAAGTGTGTTGCTTCTGTCAACAATTCATCATGATGACCGAATAGATGATGACAGGAGAGAAAAGAAAACCAGAGATGGTGATATTTTATTACTTGACCAAGAGAAGGAGTAGTAGACATGAGGCTTTTATGGAAATTATTGCATTTTTTTCTATGTTTACGTTGATCTGCGTTACCTTCAATTCTACTTGTATAGGCCTACTTTACTCGTATTGATTAAAATTGTCTGTCTTGTAACTGCGTAGTTTATTACTATTTTGTTCTAGTGCCACATTTTCATGTCCTTTTTCATCCTAGCCTACTCATATTCACTTCAATGTAAATAAATACAACAGTCAATGCAAGTACCAATTTATTATTTATTACAGATTTGAACATTATTTTAAAAAAGAACTAGAAAACGTAATGTGAAGGGAATCCCACAAGTGCGACCAAGCACGTGACTTTTTCCTAGCGACCATTCCTGGGTTAAAGAGAATAGAGATAAAATTAATCAATTCTGAATCTCTGATTATGTTCGATAGTGTTAAATGCAGAAGTGGCTTCTTGGATAATCAATTACTTTTCTTTTTCTTACCTATAAATTAGTACCTGAAGAATTTAGGGAATGCTTGACGTGAGCAGTTTGCCGATTTTGCAGTTTTGTGCTTTGTAGTCTTGATATAGTCTACAATATCTGTCCTACCTATGTGACTGATGCTGAACACTGATTTTCACTTTTGAGTTGAATAAATTTTTTCAATTAAGGATATCGCACTTTTACATTGTCTAGAAAGTTATAATTTCTTTTAGGCATGATGGTAAGGAATTGATAGCTATTAAACTGTATAAAACAAAATACTACACTTCCTACACTGGTCTATTCTTTTAACGTTCATTGAATAATAGTTAACATTCAAATTCAGTAAAACAAGAAAGGCACTTTCTCTTAGTCATGCTGGTAAGAAACTAAACTGATATAGGCAATTCGTTATCTTGTGAAACCAAATAAATGTGTGCACCATTGCTCATAGTAAAAACCCTATGGTGGAGGTAAGTGAGCTAGCTAGCTAGCTGCAAGTAGAAGCTTTTAGGGAGGGAAGCTTCTAAGCCCACTTTCTTCTTCCTCTTATGTGCAGGTAGGTTTCACAAGAGAACGAATGGCTATAACTACATTCAAAGAACAGACTTCACTTCCTACACATGGTCTACACTTTTAATGTTCATCTAATAATGATTAACATTCAAATTCAATAAAACTAAAACAAAACTCCCATGTGCAAATGTATCCGAACTGCAACTGTAAATGCCAGTTAGAGAAGCAATCAGAATCAGAATGACAAACACCGGAAATAGTAAGAATGTATACTCATGCTCATACTAAGATATTCTCATTGAGTGTCAGAGGGGATAGAACTGCAACCAGTTGAATATTTGCTAATGAAATTGAGAAATTTTAAATAGGTAGGCCATTGCATGAGGATATGGGGAAAATTGTTTTTAAATTAAATTCACAATTTTTTTTTTTAAATTTCCGAGATGCACCCCTTCTATGTTGTTTCACTTGATAAAATATGAGTGTATACCAAGTTTTAGGTAATTTGGTCATGTCTTGACCCCCACCCAACATGACTAATAAGACATTCTTTTCGTATAGTAAAATAATGTGAAAATGTAATATTAAATGTTTCTCTTTTAATGCAGGTCATTATACAATACTGTAAATCCACATATATAGTAATTAATAAGTACTGTAATTAAATCTTGCCCTCAGCTATACAAAATCCACATCAAATCACTAGATTTACTGAATTTAAGGTTTCTTGGAGGCTGCTGTTAACATCCTTAATGTCTCTTTTTTAAAGTTGGGAATTTGTTTGCGATGATATTTAACCACTTGCAATAAGTACTGGTTTTGAGTTTCGTCATTGATAACACTAGTTGAGAAGTCTTGAATCACCTTTATGGCCCATTCAGAGAGATCATTCACCACTTTGAAATGCCATATGTATGCCTCAGCTTCTTGATATCTGGGATCTAGATGCCATTGGCTAATGGATTGTCCAAGCCATTGGACTTCAAGAACCAAGATTTAGGGCAATAAGAGACGAGAGTTTCGTACTGTGGTTCAGGATTGGAAATGTTGGAATGCCCCTCTCAAATTCTTTTGGTCTCAGAAATCGAAATAATGTTCGAGCAATTTTCTGCCGTTCCGAATCAGTAACTCTGTTTGAAAATAGGGAGAACACTGCACACTCTTTGGTTAAATACCACAAGTGTCTTTCCATGGCTTGTATGGCTGCATTAGCAACTTGAGGATCGTGCTTGCGGTATTTGGTCAAGTCATGCCACAGCTTCAGATCATTGTAGACTGCATTGGCACCATGGATGAAGAGAGCCATTTTTCAACATAGAAGAGTGCATTGAATTTGCATAGTGCTTCTAATTTATCGATCATGATCTTGTCATATCCTGCTTGAGCACTGAAAGCAAACATCTTTGCTGGATACAAAATGGACGGCATCCACTGAGTGTGGTGAGCTGCTCCAGGTTTTAACCAGTGTATTCCTCATTCAGGTATTTCTCCCAGAATTAACAACATCAGTTCAGCACACTTCCAATAATCAGCACGAGGTAATAAGTTATTTCTATTTGAGGTGGAAAGTATTCTCTTCAGTGATTGAATTGTATTTTCCATTATGAGTTTCAGTGACCTGTCCTTGATTTGTATGGTCGTAAATTTTTCTTCTGTATTGATAGTTTTCCAAATAGAGTACCTGAATTGAATGAAATTGTAATTTTCAGGACCTGATGTTTCACCAAACAATTTCTTGTGAACCGAAAACAAGATTCTCTCAAAAACGTGATGCAGACAAGCAAACAAGTTTTTGTCCAGTAATTTTTCGAGCTGTACACTTGCTCCGATTTTCTATCCTGAATTTGAAGCTGTAGTGTCAAAAACGAGAGATCTCACGTTATCAGAGAGCTCTCATTCATTTGCAAAACTAAAAGTAGCTCGTGCTTGCTCTGTACATGTTGTGTACCTTATAGCAAAAGTGATTATTGTAGTGGGCAGGGGTCAAAATATGACCTAAACATCTGAAAATTTGTACATAAGTATGTTTCAATAATTGTAATAACATGGCGGGGATGCACTTAGGAAATTGAAGAAAAAAATTTTTTGCAATTCCTTATCACATAAACGATATTATACTTGGAGCAAACTGGGACATTTGGCATCCTAGACACACTCTATTGGGACAGGGGTACCTACAGATGTTAGAAATTCGAGACTATCCTAGCTAAACTGGGACGTCTGGGGACGCTACTGGGTAGCAAGAAAGGATACCACATAGAATAGAGAACCTACTTATGTCCAAGAAAATCTAACAATGACAATGCATTTTCTGATTGCTTGGTGATTCATATACTATCCGCAATATCTAGTCACAATTTCCTAACAGTCTATAAGTGTTACTGTTCCTGAAGTGTATCAAGTTCTCAACCATCTTGCTACCAAGATTTTTTACAACTTAGTACTGTACTACCAAGGGGAGGATAATAAAATTACCACATATACCGATCTTTGTTAAGCATTTGAAATATAAACAATTTACTGTATGTATTATTGACTATAGACTTACAAAAAATGTAAAAATATAAAGTAATCATCCTATTTTAAAAAATACAGAGTGGTTCAAAAGTCCTCTTCCATTTTGTTGAAAACATAGTATACCAAAATTAACGAACTTTAGATATGTTACCAATGACACAATGAGGTAACATGTACAGTAAATTTAAATTTACCTCCCTTTCATTTCAAGACAAACTCCTTAATGCTACATAATTTTGACATGGTAGAAAACACTTCCGTACAAGCAATGAAAGTCCACAGTACTATAACATAAATTGGAAATCAATTCAGTTAATTTTTTAAATTAAAAAATTAGAACACCATATATAAAATAATGAACATTTCAAAAACATTTGTTTATAATAAAATAAAATAATTTTTTTTTTTTGAAGTTATAATAAAAATATAAAACTAATATCAAATTTTAGTTCTTTGTTGAAATTCAAATATTCGAGCACCACCTATACAACAATAACATATCGAAAAGAGGAAGTCGGCCTGGGTAGCGTAGTCAGTATAGCACTGGCCTTCTGTGCTCGAGGTTGCGGGTTTGATCCCATCCCAGATCGATGCCATTTAAGTTTGTTTAAATGCGACAGGCTCATGTCAGTAGATTTACTGGCGTGTAAAAGAACTCCTGTGGGACAAAATTCCGGCACATTGGCGATGCTTATATAACCTCTGCAGTTGTGAGGTTCGTTAAATAAACCATAATCGAAAGGGCCTCCACTAATAATTATTTCAAACAAAATCACTTTTAGGAAAACCATAATACACAGAAATAAAAAAAAATAGGGAACAAAAAATCATGATAATATAAATAACAATATAAAAATTAGTATAAATATCACAAAATAAAATAATTTGGAAGCAGACTAACTTAGAACTGAAGAGAATTAAGCTACAGATTGAATTTTATATCCTGGAATTTTCATGACAGACTATCAAGGAGGGTAACAAGATCACCCCACATGAATAATGTGAATTATATCTTAAATTATATTAATTATTTATGTTATTCTTAATTCAAATTGTTAATAGGCATATAACGAGAAATACATGGAATTTCAAAAAGAAATATGGAGAAAAATGAAAATTATATTGACAAATCATCAGTGGGGTAGTTCTATTGGCAGCAGGAGGGTTAATGAAGGACTTAAACAAAATACACAAGTATAGTAATTTTAATAGAATATTCAATCTTACATTTAGATTTCGGACACTTTTTCTGTGCGTTGTCTGACTGTTAATGGAGAAAATAACGATAAAAGACAGAGAAGAAAGACTCTGTGCATACACTACTACATTTCCAGAAAACTTTAATTTTTCTCTCTGAGTAAGAAACACGTCTACTTGTCATGTGGTTCTAAAAAGCGTATATTTCCTGCTTCTGCTGCACTAAGTAAGCCTCCTTGAACTGATATTTTTGTAGTGAGTTATAGCGAGGCAATTCCACATCACTCTGACATCAGCCGAGTGCACAGGTAATGTGTCAGAAGTCTACAGGTAGGTATTCTTATTTTCTACCAATATATAAAAGGTTAAGTAACACCATAACACACTATTTTTAAAAATGAAGAAAGCCTGAAAATCCATATCCACATCCTGGCAACTGGACGTACTTGATGCTAGAAAAATTTGGGTTTGAATTGAGTGTAATCAGTACATTACTTGACAAGGTCAGGAGAATTGAAGGAATTTTCTTAATATGGTAACGGGCATTGTGGTGGATGAGCATTACAGTATGATGTTGAGAACAATGTATACGGTAATCTGTAGAAAGAACTGGATGGTATGTTTGGACACACCTCCTCAATTCCACATCAAACTTTTATAATAGCATGTTGGATTTTGCTCTGTGTTATGGATGAACGTTGCTACATCTTTTAGCTATGAAGTTCCCGAATATCTGGCATTCATCCTCTTCATGTTGTTGCCTTGCTGCAGATGCCATTAAAATTTCAAATATGCCATATTGAGTTCCTATTCCTCGATTCTTTGTTTTTTAGATATGAAAAGTGAAGATGAAGGCGTATTGTCTTTATTATTGTTGTTCTTTCTGATAAAATAAAAAATAATAATCCTCGTGTTTTTGGTTTCTTTTTTAGAAGCAATGGAAATCAGGGAAGTTCGAGGGGTCCACTATGTATTATTCTATTTGTGGCATTTGAAGAGTCAACTTAAAAAAAAAAAAAACTTTTATTCATTTGGAACAACTGGATAATGCCTGCCATACAGCAGTGCCAACTATGCTCGCCATTGGGGCTCACGACAGGAAGAACTTGGCTGTGAGATCAAACTGCACCTGCACGGACTTCTCTTGTAGTGTCAGTGTGATCCTTATCTGGATTTATTTTCGCGTGTACATTCCAAATCAAATGAAGTTACCTTTGTACTACAGTTACATATCTTGCATATACGAAGATTAGGTTTGGTTAGTTGAGGTTTTTATTAACCAAGTCCGCGCATGCGTAGTTTGATCTCACAGTCATGTTCTTTCTGTCGTGAGCTGCATGTGTCATTAGTGACCAGCCCATACTAAGCCATGTGAAACAAAAGAGAATCGAAATGTTGCTAGTAAAATTGTTGATGATATTCTTTAATACTAAATCCCTGCACTTTTAAATGCAAGATCTATGGAGTATAATGACGACTTTTTTCATACACTAAAAGAAGATATCATAACACTTTAACACGGCGAAATTGATGAGAAATATGATGTGGTCCAGGGAATATTGTTGAAATCAACAGTGTGTGTAATTGACATTAATACATTATCTCCTCGTCAAACCCCATCCAACCTTATCACTGGAAAAGTGTGTAATTAACACTAATGTACGAGGCGTGTTCTTAAAGTAAGTTCCAAAAGGGTGTAGTAAGTAAACGGGAAGATATTTACAAACCTTTTTTGTTGCATTGTATTCCCCACACTTCAATTGCTTCTCAACATAATCTCCACTATTATTGAGGCATTTACCGAGTCATGGCACAAGTCTTTCTATCCCCTCATTGTAGAATTCGCCCGCCTGTGATGCGAACCACTCCCGCACTGCTGTTTTCACTTCATCGTCACCATCACCACCGAGGAACTTCTTGAGGTGAAGGAAGAGATGAAAGTCACTCGGAGCCAAATCCGGGTTGTAGGGGGGGATGGTCAATTTGTTCGAAGCCAAATTTCGAGATGAGATTTTGGGTGTCACGAGCTGTGTGTGGGCGAGCGTTGTCATGAAGCAACACAACTCCGTCGGTCAGCATCCCATGTCTCTTGTTTTGAATTGCGCAACGGAGCTTCTTCAAGGTCTGACAATAGGTTTCAAGAATTCGATGAGTACGACTCCTTTTCTGTCCCAAAAAACAGTGCACATAATCTTGCGTGTTGACATGGTTTGTTTGAATTTCTTTTTCCTTGGTGATGCAGTGCGCCTCCATTCCATGGACTGCTGCTTCGATTCAGGTGTCATGTGAGACACCCAAGTCTCGTCACTTGACATGATATGGTCAAGAAACTCATCACCTTGCTCACTGTAACATGTGAGAAAGCTCAATGCACTGGAAGCTCGTTTGGTTTTGTGTTCCTCAGTGAGCATCTTGGGGTACCCATCGTGAACACAATTTTCGATATTGTAATCGATCTGTCACAATTTTGTAGAGAACACTCCGCCACATTTGTGGAAAATTCAAGGAATGCGAAGAAATTGTCTGTCCTCATGAATTTTTTCATCAACAGCACGCAACAAATCGTCATTGATCAAATATGGCCGACCGGTACGCTGCTCGTCATGCACAGAGACACAGCACTCGTTGAACTTCCTAACACATCTCCTGACCATTCCATCACTAATGGCATCATCACCATACACCTCACAAAGTTGACGATGAATGTCAGCTGGTTTTATGTTACTCGCATTCAAGAAACGGATAACAGACTGCATCTCACAGTCGGCAGGGTGCTCGATCACTTTAAAGATTTCAACTGATCACAACTAACCACATACACGGACTGAAGCTCTGAAACTGCATGCACAGCTTGCCTGAGGACTGAAGGAGGAAACACACATGCGCAAAATAACGATTGCAGCGATGCGAGGGCTATAATTGAAAACGGAACTTACTTTAAGAACAGCCTCGTACTTATCTCCTTATCTAACCTTGTTGCTAAAGTCTATTTTTATATCATTGAGTGCAGTTTGGTGGCTCCTTTGAACATCCACTTACAGATTTATGACTTTCTACACAAACACCTCTGACCAGTCCATCATCCCAACATTGCACAGTTGCCACAATTTTGGCGACCCTCGAAATGAGAGGATTCGTGGCTGTCATCCTCATCTGGATGCCACATGTTTTGAAAAAAAAAAACAACGTAATATCACGAGCCGACTGCTCAATGAATAACGGTACTACAAAATACACTCTCAATTATACTTTCATGCTAACTGATGGGATTCTTGGAATTCAGAAAATCTTTGGCAACTCCGCCTCCACGTGGATTTGACAGGATCCTGTCAATTCTTCTGAACGAGGGTTGTGATTGGTTACTACAGGCAAAGACAAGATTTTCGTCACAGTAAGAACATATTTATTTATGGCAATCAATTAGTAGGGGGCAGAAGAAGGTCTGTCGGCAAAGTCCTTTCTATGAAACTGCACTCCATGGACTATAATAGTGAAGCTATCTCTCAGTAATGTTGAGAATGAGGGAGCGAACGGGAAGAAAATAAATTTCTCCTGGTAATGACGTCATGCCCTTATGTTGGCAACATTGTGTACTTGATTATGATTGCAATGCCATGGTGAAAGCTGCGGTACCTAATTCTCCAGTTTAGTGATTTATTTTTTTCTGTGGTGCTTTAAAATTATTCAATCAGTTATTTGAGAAACTACACATGTTCCTTTCTGCTAGGTTTGAGAAAAGTGTATAAAACTGTCAGCTATATATGATTTGCAATATTCTTGACATTCTTAAGAAGCTTACCTTGTAATTTAAAGGCGCAATGGGGCCCAAAATGTCCAGTGCATGTGTGATTTCTCAAATAAAATATTAGTAGCAAAAAAATCGGTATATTTTGCTTTAAGTACAATAGAGTGTTGTTAAATTACATTTATATGTCATAATTGAATTATGTATTTCAAATTTTCCTTCACAATGCAAAAATGAAAGGCAAAATTCTATACTTTTTGTAGCTACAAACATTCATATATTAAAGCTCTTCAGGTGCTGTAAAATATTTTGATTTCATCCTCATTGGGAAAATACTTTCTAACTTTTTACATCATTTCCAACACAACATATTTTACATTAGCATATGAATAATTTTGCAACCAGCATACATGTGCTTACTTTTGTCATTATCCCAGTGAATGTACACATGTTACTTTAATTTACATATGTTATCTCGAAATCCGTCAAAACCAGTTTCAGGTAGTAAAGACTAGTTCAAGCAAACAAAAACATAAACAAAAACCGTATATGCAAAGCGAGTTTTTGTAAGGTCTAGCCCAGCTCTGGGCACAACAGGGAAGTGAAACGGAACTCTGAAACCCCCACCCATGTCTTTTTCGCTTACACTGCCTTATAAACAAACACACAGTAGGCACTATGCATCAGTGATGGATTGCAGGTAACCAGCGAGAGCTGAAAATTTGTAAAAACTATGACGCCTGCCTTATACAATCTGTCACTGAGCAATGCTTTTCTTCCTGTCTACTCGTCTCAGTCGGGGAAGGTGGAGTGGGGAGTTAAGGGGAAATCTGCAATGACTCGATTGAGTTACTAGTGCCCAGGCCTGGTCTAGCCTAAACAAACCAAACCAAACCAAACCGAACCTGTCACTGTTTCTAGACACGAAAACTCGCTTTTTATCTATCTACATTTGTTTAAGCAGGTCTGCCAAGTTAGCTCTGTGGCAGCACGCCTGCCTCCAGACTAGCCGGCGGGTTCGATTCCCAGTGGGGTCAGAGATTTTCATGTAAAATTTGTGGTGGTGCAGAACTTCTAATCACTAAATTCTGCACCAAATGCCTGGGTTAAATCCCAAATCTCTCCGCAGTTTATATGAAGGAAAGGCCTATGTCACTGTTGATAGTGAACTGATTAGTCGGTTGGATGGGGACGTTAAGCCTGGTGGCCCCCTTGTTGCTATTCGACAGGAGTAGGCTATGTGCCGGCACCAGGTTTTCCCTTCTCCCTTCCTCACCTTCATTTTCATCCTCACCCATTCCCTACACTACACTTACACGAACACTTACACATACACTCACCCTAGTACACGACATAACTCTTCACATGATGCACATCATGTACAGCGTGGCCCACCGAAGTAGTGTACAATTGAAAATTTTTTTTATTTATTTTTTTTATTGGGTTATTTTAAGACGTTGTATCAACATCTAGGTTATTTAGCGTGTGAAGGATATGAAGGTGATAATGCCAGTGAAATGAGTCCGGGGTCCAGCACCGGAAGTTACCCAGCATTTGCTCGTATTGGGTTGAGGGAAAACCCCGGAAAAAACCTCAACCAGGTAACTTGCCCTGACCGGGATTCGAACCCGGGCCACCTGGTTTCGCGGCCAGACGCGCTGACCGTTACTCCACAGGTGTGAACCAATTGAAAATGGATCATAGTCCTGCCATCTATCCGAAATATGCGGAAACCGAATCACGCAAGTGAAGTGGGTAGGCATTAGATACACGCACACATTTAAGCTAGATTTTACTAGTTGAAACTGGTTTTGACCGATTTCGGGTCTTAACAGTACCAGTAACAAATACATTTTCAAAATAACGTACACATATAGCCTACACAGCATAGATTTACCTCTAATAAATATGGTTTCTTTGCAGGTAGATGAATGAACGTTATTTAGAATCATATATTGATTTCCTGCTGCCTTTAACTTTTTGCTTTGATTCTGTTCATTGCCAGACTCTTTCAACCTTCCCTTCTTAATGACTGGTTCAGGAATTTGAAACATAATATACCTACCTAGTTACACTCGCTAAGCTATAACACCAAATACAGCAGACCAGCTGTTACAGTATGTTGAAGGAGGGCAATGCACACGAAAATCATTGCTACTTGACACTTTTGTAAGCAAACTGGCGTGGCTAACTGGGTTGTGGCATCATTGAAGCCATTTGATGCTCATAGGAACTACTTACTAAGTTACGAAATTTCACTTAGCACTTTTGTAGGGAAATGCAGAATATGAAATAACTTCATTCTGCAATTAAATATGAATTGCACTTATTTATTTTTAATTTGGCTCTTTAGCCCTTTTGTAAGGTTAAGTAGATACTCAATTAAAAGTGAGTTAACACAGTTTTTTTTCCCCCATAATGAAGGATGGATTCCTTAGCAAAATAATTTCGCGTGAATATCTTTATGAATTTGTCATAGGAAATGGAAATTTTGTGCTCACACTAAAATACATTTAAAATGTAACAACATCTTGCATTATACAAGTTGGTATTTAAATAAAATTGAACTTACTGCGTTTAATCCTTCTCGAGGCTTGTCCTTCCATAGAATCGGCAAAGTCTTGAATACAAATCGTGTATTCTGATATCGACCCTCACAAGTACTAACATTGTAACTCACTTTCTTACATTTTTCAGGAGATGAAAATGAAATTTTAAAATGATGGTGTAAATTAGTGTATACAGATATGTAGAGTAACAATAAGATTTTACATACAATTGGGGAAGTTTAGAGTTACAATGATAGTACTGGAAGAAAAAGAAACAATTTAAGACCATATTAACTAGAATAACTCAAAATCATAAAAAAACTGAGTTACAATGTTAGTACTTGGGAGGGTCGTATAACGTCAGTTCCAATAAATGAAACTTTTGAAATAAATAATATGTATATAGGCCTACCAGTATTTAGATATGGTATATAGTAGGCTATATAGCAATGAAATGATTCAGTAGAAATTAATATAATGCAATTGAAAGCTATCACATTTTTACATGTCGTGTCATTCAGTCAGATCACTGCTTGTTTAATTTGTCCACAATGTAGAACTGGTTGTTAAATGTTTTAAATTAAAAAAAAAAATAGCATTTACAGGATGGAAGAACACTGACAATACGATATTATCAAGCATTTTAATATTGCACAAAACATAATGTAATAGTTATTTAGATACTAATGTCGTAACATTTTATTTTACAATACGAGATTTTGTCAAACAAGGCTGCAGGCCGAGTTTGATAACCAGTCTAGTATTGTAATATGAAGTTACGACATGTGTATCGTACAAAGATTTATCCGCTTTGATAAAAAAAATTATGTAAAATTGAATATTGTCTAAATGTAAAATTTTTATTGCCAGCTATATACATTTGCTTTTTAGGTCATCGATTCATATAGAGGGCCATGCACAAGAAACATTTGAAGAACGTTATTATTGTCGGTATCGTCACCATGACTATTTATAAATATAAGTGTCAATGGTATTGCATTAACAGCTGTACTGATTTACTAATTCCAACAAAATCGCGACAGAGGTATGAAGAGGAATATAAGAAGTTTGAATATTGGTGTAAAAAAAAAAAAGTAGTGAATATTTCTGAAAAGTTTATGCTGGAATATTTTTCAATGAAAAGTGAAAAGAAGAAATCAAGTTCTCTGTGGATTCATTATTCTATGCTGCGGTGTACGATATCACTGAAGAAAAACGTGGACATCAGTAAGTAGACACAAATTGTTAGCTTTTTAAAGCAAAAAAGTGAATTGTGAAAATGTTCCTATTAATGTGTATAACAAATAAAAAGCTTACAAAGACAAGCATCCTGCTGCTCCAAAGTTGCACTCGGGCATGGGTTCGATTCCAGCTTGTGCTCATTACTGGTAGTTTTTTCCAAGCTTTCTCCAACCATAAGGCGAATGCAAATGTCAGGTAATCTATGGCGAGCCCTCGGCCTCATCTTGCCAAATACCATCACACTATTACCAATACAATCAATGCCAAATATCCTAGTAGTTAATACAGGGTCGTTCAATAACCAACTAAAAGAATTGCAGAGAGCAATCAGAGTAGTATAATGAAGCATTAATGGTTGAAGTGTTGATCAAAATTTTTTAGTGGTGGTGGTAGCATTATGTGTAAGAAAAGTAAATAGTTTGTGTACTATGGCTGATGTTTAAGAAAGTTAATATAGTGCTAATAGTACCTCCCTCATGCCAATAATTCTGCTACAGAAAAGAATAATAAAATTATGCCTTAATAAACACTTGATTATCCTTCAGAACTGTTGTATTCAAGATTTAAAGTATTTGACTTCCATCATATTTATAACAAGATGTATTATTGAATTTCGTACATAAAAACCGAAATATATATAATTTATATTCACATAAATATAAAACCAAAAGATCAGAAAACACATAAGTATTATGCTTAACAGAAATTAAATGTATCATAGCTGTAGCATATAATCACAGTAGCAACTTCAGTCCAAGGCTTTATAACATGATAGCTAAATAGCTTAATTCTCAAATATACAATTTACTAATACTCCTTATTTCAAAAAATCAATTAAAAATTGCTGTTTAGAGAGAAAATTTAAGGTTCAATTATTGTGATATCTTTTTTCTTTTTCTTTTTTTACTGTTTACTCTGTTATTTAATAAAACATCTTATGTGGAATGCCCTCTGAGCACGAGTATGGAACTTATTCTTTCTGGGGATGTTAGAATGTTTTTATATAAAAAAAGCAATATGTATCTTTGTTCTACGAAGGCTATTCATAAAGTAGCCGTTTATTTCTTACAAACCTGTGAATGACGTTACGGAATTGGGTTACAATACGTTTGAAATTGTACACTCTAATTTATTTTTCCACACAGTTTCCAGTCACATTGAGACACTTGTCGTAGCGTTTGACGAGTTTTGAAATTCCGCAATTGTAGAATTCGGCCAACCTACAACGCTGGTTTTCAACTCTTCGTCATTGTCAAAGCGCTTCGAGCCAAGCCACGTTTTCATGTGCATGAAGAGATGGTAATCGCTAGGCACCAAATCTGGGCTATAGGGAGGGTGATCCAATACTTCCCAGTCGAACTCTTGCAGTTTGGTCGCAGTACGACACGCTCTATGTGGCCGGGCGTTGTCATGCAGGAAAATCACCCCAGAGCTCAACATGCCACGATGTTTGTTTTAAATTGCCCTTTTCAAGTTTGTTTGTGTGTTACAGTAATGCTCAGCGTTAAAAGTGGCATTCCTCTCCAAGAACTCCACTAGTAAATTTCCTTTTCTGTCCCAGAAGACAGTTGTCATAAGTTCCCTCATGGAAAGTGTTTGACGACACTTTGTGGATTTTATCGGGGAGTGAGTATGGCCCCACTGCATTGATTCAAGTTTTGTTTCTGCATTCACATATAGCACCCAAGTCTCATCTGCTGCCCTCATCCGCTGAGCCTTTTGTTCCTCAGGAGTTTAGGCATCCATCTGGCAGAAAGTGTCGTAGCCCAACTCTTCGGTAATCACCTTGTACAGAAGAGTACGACTAATCTGTGGAAAATCCTCACTAAGCTCTGACATGGTAAACCTGCGGTTTGCTCTAACCTTTTCGTCAAACAAACGAATCAGATCTGCATTCACGATACTCGGTCGACCACTTCTCTCTTCATCATGGACACTGGTTCGCCCATTTTTGAACATACGGCACCATTGTATTACACCACCTTCACTCATTACGTCTGGCCTATAATCTCCACAAAATTGGCGATGAATTTCACTGGCTTTACAGTTTTTGGCCACAAGAAATCTTATTACTGAAAGTACCTCACACCTGGCGGGACTTGCGATTGCAGCACACAACAAAGACACGACCTTGACTCTACCGCTGCTCGACGCATACTGCTTCAAGGTACACTCCACCGCAAGAGCGGCGCCACTGTCTCTGTTGTTACGCACACTATATGAAAACGGAAGTTACTTTATGAATAGCCCTCATAGCAGTAAAGTATTATTATTATTATTATTATTATTATTATTATTATTATTATTATATTGTTGTTTCAGTACATCACTGCCACTTCTTATGAATGCCATAGTGTATTTTTGGTCTAGAGTAGGGTGACCAGATTTACAAAATAAAAAAACGAGACATTTATTAAAGTTGACATGAATCAACATTTTATCTAAACATTCATTATTAGCCTACTTGTGTTTATATAATGTCAGTGAGCAATAAGGTCCAGTTTTATTTATTTTAAAGTAATAAATACTACATTGTTTACAATAACTAGGCTAAATAATTGTTGTTTTCTAATGCCAGGCGTTTGACAATAAAGTCATTTGACCTCTTGCACTCCAATATTTTTCAAAGATATTATCATGGCCAACCACTGAAGCACAGATTTTGAGGTGTTCTGAATCCATTTCTTGGTTTGAGTTGCACAATGGGCAGTTAGGGGACTGATATATTCCAATTCTATGCAGGTGTTTGGCCAAACAATCATGGCCTGTTGCCAATCTAAATACAGCCACAGACGAGTTTCGTGGTAAATCGGGAATTAACTGTGGATTATGATGCAGAGAGTTCCATTTTTTCCCTTGAGATTGTGTTATCAAATTTTGTTTGTTGAAGTCTAAGTATGTAGATTTAATAAATCTTTTCACAGAGTAATACGTAGAGTTAGTAACAGGTCTGTAAGTAGCAGTGCTGCCCTTCTTTGCTAATGCATCCGCAATCTCTTTTCCCAGGATTCCACAATGGGATGGTATCCATTGGAATACAATTCTTTTATTGAGTGATATTAATTGAGAGAGCATTTTAGTTATTTCTGCTGTTTGAGATGAAGGTGTGTGTTTAGAGACTATTGATAGAATAGCTGTTTTGGAGTCTGACAAAATAACTGCATTCTTAAATTTATTGATGTGGCATAGAAGATTCCTGAGACTTTCACTTATTGCAGTGATTTCTCCATCAAAACTTGTTGTTCCATACCCAAGAGATCTATAAAATGAGAAGAGTATGTAATAGAGTAGTATGGATACTTGGCTTAAGTCACTGTTGACAATTTTTTATGTGGCAGCTAGTCTGAATTAAATAGGTTAACTTATCTGTTTAAAAATACTTCAGATTAATTGGACCTTACAATTATATTCATGTCACTGTATTCTGAACTTGTTTCGTGACAAAGTTTTTTGCCTCATATTACCTTTTAACCAGTGGTGATATTCAAGAAATTTAACACCAGTTCACTCATGTGTACCTATGTTAAAGATATACGGTATATGTCCATGGTAGTTGCAAATATTACTGAGAAATAATAAGTATTTTAACATTCTCCATGAAGATCAACTGTACAATCTGCATCATATTTCTTTGATGAGTGAATTTGCTGTAGAAGTGTTGGCTTTTCCTTCAAGAAACTATAAAAGTCCATGCAAGACACATTTTTGAAATTACATTTTGTGATTATGGTTTTAACTGGAAACTGATTCCTTTCGTCAGATCAAATTGAATTCAACAACGAAAACACTCTTTCTGATGATGCATTGGTACCAAGTATTCCTAACATAAAACTTATAATCTGAATTATGTTTGTAACACTAAGTTAATGTATTTATCTTTCATAATAAAATAAAAGAAAAATAAATATCTTAATGATAATTTAGGGAAATGCGATGCCATTTAAAAAAACGAGACATTTGGCGCACCGAGCATACTTTTCTTGGGACAGGGGACAAGAAGCTGAAAAAAGGGACAATCCCATTAAAAATGGGGCGTCTGTTATCCTAGTCTAGAGAAAATATTAATACTTTCTTATGAAAACGTTCCTACTTTTTACGAGTATTACTGTAAAAGAAGTGTATTTTCCCTGGACCAAAAATACAATATGGCATGCTAGAAAGTGGCAGTGAAGTGCTAAACATTTAGGGCCGTATTCCAGTGGATGATCAGCATTTTTCGTATTCATAAATCAGTGTTAGCGATATGATATGATTTGAATTCTGTACAAGTAACCAGTGGATAGCCGGGGACTAGCTTAGTACGCTCATAGTGCATGCTGCGAAATGTGTATGAATATCACCCATAATGTTAAATTAACTTGATGTAACAGTAGATGATAAAAAGTACTCTGCATATATATTCTGTAGCGGTACTAGCGTGATACACTGCGATTTTCCTTTATTTATAGCTGCTTATTATTACCTTATTTACTATTTTTTATAATAAAATTTTGAAATTTGTTGTTATTAGGAGAGAGACCCAAAAATGTTAGGAAATTAGAATATTACCACTGCATTTATACATATCTGCTTTCGTTATTCCTGTGATTTTCTTTAGTTTTGCTTTCTCCCCTCAGAGAGATGGAAGAATGACGGTCATTTTCTTGTGGTACTATTCCTCAAAGTTTTGTTGGAATGCCTTAAATATTTTGCATTCTACAGAATTTCTTTTATTATTCATTAAAGTGTGTTGTATTTTGTTCAATACACTCTATGTTCACTGTTGATGAAGACTGAAATAAATGTTATATGCACAACCACACTTAATGCAGTTCGAGCATGCTAAACCCGTTTCGATGTCACGGCAAAAAACCGACAAGCTATGGAACACAGCAGTTCAAGTAAGACAGGATACACACCAGAGGCGGTTCCTCGGGGGAGGGAAGGGAGGAACGTCCTCCTCACATTTTTCTTCTTTCGAAAGTAAATACCAAATAAAATATGTGGCTTGAAATTCAAGGAAGATTCGATAATTTTTAAGTTCACAGCTATAAGAAAACCTCGGTTGATCGAGTTTTAAACGATGCGCGCTCATGTGCTGCTTGAAACTGTAAGAAAGATGCGAGATTGTTTGTGTGGAGGAAAGCCAAGCCATTCCTCCTTTACTGCAGTTAGCACACATAGACAACAGCGCACTAGTGGCCAGAGAAAGAAGCAGAGTTTTAAAGCGAGTAAATGAACGGAGAGGGAGGAGATCCTCCTCTGAATCAGTCATGGGCGGGAAATAGAAACCGACTGGTCGTGCAGCAATCTCGCTACCGCTGCCATCTAACGATCTTGCATTCAACCAGACTATAACAAATCTAGGAGGAGGCACAATAAAATAGTTTTAATGCAATGCTATGAAAGACATCGTATAAACTTTTTTTCTAAAATTATAAATCAAAAATATTATTAATTGCACTTTATATAGGCTACTATTCATGGTTTGAAACTTTCAAGGATATTTGAAAGTTAAAGTCGTGTTTATATAAAACAAAGAGGAAGTAGTTCTACGTTGGTATCGCAGATTGTTTTGGCCCCTGAAATTCACTTCTATTCATTGTTTACTAGACAGGCCAACAGCCAAGTTGTCAGTTTTGTACAAATATATTTGAAATTGAAAGTAGGTACTCCAAACTACATTATTTTTAACATAAAAAATTGGCCACCGGCAACTTTGAACAATAATGGTAGTATGACTTTACGAGAACTGATATTCTTCAAAAGAATGTGTTACTGAACTTGTAAAATGTACATGTGGCAACACAGACCACGTGGGTGGGTGCAGTGTTCTCGCTTTCCTCAGATTATTTCCCATTCCCATTTCCGCGGTTCCGATTACGTGATAGTAGCTAGTCTCTTACAACACGTGTGATGCTGTAGTGTGCTCAAAAAATGCTGCGAGGTGAATTTCCTTGTAATTGTTAATTTGTGCAATTATTCAACAATGAATGGAAGTGAAAACATATTTTATGGAAAATTTAGGAAACTCAGTTTATAAGAACAGATTATTGCTATACAGAAGGGAAGGCCAACCCCAACACTACCTGGTCTTACATGTGTGCATGTTGGCTAATTTGTAGCATGTTTCATTCAAGAAGGTGTCATTTCGTCCTGTTACCTTCTTTCCTCCTCTTAAGAAATACGCAGGAGCCGCCACTGATACACACCAGTCGATACAGACACATGAAGCAGTATGCATGGAACATTAAGCATGCATCAGAGGAGAATAAACGAACGCCTTTAGGTGCTACTAGTCAGGCCAGATAATGCAAGACACAAGCAACATAATGCATCTGCCTTGCATCATAACCAAGATAAAACATGCTGATTCTTTGTGTCATACTTCATGCAACCTGGCCACTACAGCCCAGAGTTCAGTTGTCAGTGTACACTTTCTGATCATGATGGACTACCAGAAACTTAATGTGATGGAGAGGTATCCAGTTATTTACGACTATACAGGAGCAGATTATTCAAAGAAGAATCTCATAGATAAAATTTGGGCGGAGATAGCTGCAGAAATGAAACATAAACTGAAATAGGATTGTCCGGGAAAGTAGCTATTTAGTTCTCGTACATGTATTATTCATTTATTTATTTGTTTTAAAATATAAATCTCCACTTAAATATAAATATCCCACTTCATAACAAGTTTTATTAAGTCACTGAGAATTAATTGTCACGGAAGAGCTACACTACACTTAAAAAAATTAGAAACTGACCTATCCCTCATATAGACATTTTCATCTGTAGGTCGGTCATCATACGGTGTGTGGAAATCATTTCGAACTACTGTGGCATCAAAGTCTGGAATATTTTCCACTGTAGGTTGACACATTTTTCTTTCTCTTGTTTTCACAAAGTTGTACAGAATACGTGCACACTTGATAATGATACCAATTGACAGTTAAATGCTGTGTCCAGGACTTTAAATTTAGAACATAACATCCCAAATGCACATTCTACATTCTTTCTAGCCCGGGATAGCATATAGTTGACAATTCATCGCTCCTTTGTCAATATGATCTTGGGCAATGACCGCATCATATGCTTCAACAAGGGAAATGTCTCATCAGCGAAATAAAAAGAAAGTTTAGTTTATCTTGTGTTCGTAATGGGCAGCACAGCACCAACTAGTGTTGCTAACTCTCCCGTATTTAGCCCCAATTTTTAACAGTCTCCCAACTTCCGTATTTTTCTTCTCTTCGATCCTTTTTCTCCCTTATTTTTGCATAATATAAAAATTTATTTGAAACATTTAATTTTTATATGGTTGAAGGTAGTTTATATGATGGATTCTGTTGTTCCAGAGTTGCACTGAAATGTGCAGCTAAGCTTATACAAAGTGTGTTTTCTTTTATGAACAGTAAGTGAACATATATATATACATACATTCATATATGAGGTCTCGCCATCCTCATTGAATAATCGAGACTACTATTTTTTGTTAGTAGTCAACATGTAGATAGCTATTAATTTTGAGAAAAATTCGTTCCAGCACCGGGAATCGAACCCAGGACCTCTCAACTCGGCGTGCTGAGTGCTCTTTCCAACTGAGCTATGCCGGGACACGATCCACGGTGCCAGACAAACTCTCCTCATTATATCCTCAATGGCCTACTACCTGCATTTTAGACATATACCGGTAAGTCATATATGCAGGAGCACATATTTAAATGACTTTATGGCCAATTTTAACAAGCTTGTTAACATTGATATATACCTATACTCACATATGAAGTCTTGCAATCCTCAGATGTTCGAAAAAGGAGTGCGACACTTTAATCAAATCAGAACTGCAAATCACAGTCAACTTCAGTTACTCATGTAGGAAATTTTTACAATTTGTTTGAAACTATTACGCTAGGTAAAATATCTCAAAATATTTTAATTTAAGCCTAACTGCCAAAATGTAGAATAAAATTGTTTTTAGTGGCGCTAACTGAATTTAACAATTTTTCAATTTTTTATGTCAAATATTTAGACCACTGAGTCTCCCGTATTTTCTTCAAAAATAGTTGGCAACTCTAGCACTAACACTATTTCTACCCAAGTCTTCAACAGAAATCAGAGTGAAAAGTCCATGTGCTTGTGTAATACTCATACATGTTTTCCATCTATTAGGAATATTCACAATTTGTCGTATCTTCAAATAATTCGTTAGACATTCTATAATATTCTGCGAATTTGTCTCGATGCTGTGCTAACTCGACCAATAAAACACTACAAGCACCATGATTTTCAACGTTTTGGACCAATGAATCCAAAACCTATGCCTTTATCTTTGCATTCTTGTTATTGACAATAGTAGAAGATCTTCATCATCCGATGACTCCATACTGAATGACTCATTAGATCAAATAACATGGCATTATGTGTCACGCTCCATGTGCCATGCATCATGTTTCTTGCATGACCTGGTGTGTAATGTGCCTAATCGATTTTATTCAAGCTATGAACTCAAGTTGCGCACCCAAATTATAAAGTACAGCCCACATAGGAATGCAGCGGTTTTACAGCATGAGCTTCGATTGCAAGTCTGGTTGTAGTGTAATTTACCTCTCTGAATGTTACATATTTTTAAATACGAATGTTGTACTTATATTGTACAGGTAATATATGGTTGTTGGTCCAGTGTCTAGGCCAGGCATGTCAGAAATCAGACACTGAAAGTGCAGTGTATGTGCGCGGAACGCCTGTCTGTACAGATTGCGTCATTCACGTGTTGCTCTTACCAGTTTTTAGTGGAAGGGGTATACAAGAATCTGTTCTGCAATTCTAGTGTTCAATTAAATTGACATTTGGACATAATAAACATACTTAGCAGAGGGTCATTCCACAATAAGTCTCGTTAGTTACAGGACATTCAGAATGTTATGCATCTAAAACTAATAAATATATTCATGTCCTGTTTTTTTAGTTTTATCCAGCTCAAAATCTGCTACTAATTTCATATTAGCTCAATGCAATATAATTATTTACTGAGTAAACAATAATAAAATACAGTGTTAGTCACAGGACCACTTACTGTGGAATGACCCCAGAAGGAAAAAGCACAATTATTGTCAGTGTCTATATTTGACAATAATTGTAACACAAGAAACAATAGACTTACTCAGTTACAATTCACAAAGCAGTCGTTTGTAAAGAATAATTTATTTACATGATTTGTATACAGTATTTAAGAAAATATAAATATTGCAGTAATTTCGAAACAACAAAAAACGAACACAGTATTTCATTTTACGTAGTAGGTACTGATTATTTCAAAGTAATACTCTTTCGTTGTTCCTCAAGCATTATTGGGACCATTGGTGCACAAATGTTAAATATATATTTTACTCCCAATTACATGCAATAGGACATTGTGAGGCTTTTACACTGGAATCATTTCCTTGCTGTATATTAATATAAATTCACTTTATTATTATTAATAAATTGGATAAATTAAGCTTAATTTAAATTTATATATAGTTTATTTGGAAAATGTTGAGAGCAAGTATCAGCAACTTGGGAGCGTTACTGAATTGAGTTAAAAGAGTACTTCACAAGCTGTGAAGTGAGTACATCTTCTCCGTGTCAGGTTTAAAGATTTATTAACGTAAGTATATTAAGATAATATAGTAACCTGAGATGGAAAATTCGCCATTATGTATTATTTTTCGAGAAAATTTTTCCGCCTTACAAATAGTTGCTTCCTTCCTTGCCTTACAACCTCAAGACCCTCACATGTATTTCTCACTCAATATTCTCATCACTTATCAGCTTATCAAATAAAAGTTGTAAGTCGTCTAACCATTGATGGCTGTGTTAGTACAGACTCCAAAACAACATAATTGTTATGTTTGTTTCGCCGTGAGAGTACTGATTAAGAAATAAGAGCTGGCTAATATATCTTGAGAACTTTACTAATCTGATTTAAATTCTCACATCACTATTAGGTCCACATGATGTGATGAAAGCCTTTCATTTTAAAATAATTACTGTTGGCTGAGGAAAACATTATAACAGTTATGATACATGATTCGTGATTTCTCTTCGTCGTTATATCTGTGGACTCCTCACTTTATTTTTCATAACGCATTCACAATCACAGCTCAATGAGCACACCCGTACTGATCTGTGTTACTGAAACCAAAGCTGTTCTGCTACTGCAGGTAATGTACAGCACTGTCGCGTTCCCCTCCAAGCCGATTCACTCCCTCCAGGTAGGGGAATAGGAACTCCACATCGCACAGAGACAAGTGCACAATGTGCGCGACTGCACAACGTGCAGGGTTTTGACATGCCTGGTCTAGGCACTTGACAATCAGTCAATCATTGTCTTGCACTCCAATATTTTTGTATGTCATCATTTGTTCTAGCAATGCTTTGCATCCCTGGATATGTTTCACGTTCATTTCTTCATTTGCATCACACAATACATGGGCTGATGTATGGCAAATTTCTATCCTGTACAGGTGGCTTGTCAAATAATCATGACATGACTTGTTATCAACCTGATTTATGTGGCCCTTGAGGGATTATCTCGGGGTTAATCATTCAAAATTTTCAGGTTTATCATTTGCTCCATCCGAATTTTATTGTTTTGGGCAGATCTGAATTTACTTAGAAGTACTGATTAGAACTGATCGAACTGATTAGTTGTTTTACAGAATAAAATGGAAGTCTGTTATTGGATGGTTGTAAAATTTCAATTCCTTTTTTAGCCAAAATCTGCTGTTTCATTTTCCTTATGTAACAATGGGAAGGAATCAACTATTTTTTTTTCTGTAGTTTAGTTAGATAATGCACCTTTTTTTTTAATCTTGTATTTCAGCCTTTTTGTGGTCTGTTGCAAGATTATAGTCTGTATGGCTGCCCTTCAATCTGATAATTAGAATTTATTTAATTTGTATAAGAGATTTTGCAAACATATATGTAAATAGACAGAAATCCATGTAGAGTGTTAGTTGTAAGACCAAAGGGAAAAAGAACTTTTTGGAGGCTTAGACATAAACAGGGGAAAAATATTAAAATGGATTTGAGGGAAGTGGGATATGATGGTAGAGACTGGATTAATCTTGCTCAGGATAGAGATCGATGGCGTGCTTATGTGAGGGTGGCAATGAACCTCCAGGTTCTCTAAAAGCCATTTGTAAGTAATATGTAAATAGCAGTAACTTAAAAATTTATTGTATATTCTCCTACATAATAGTAAAATGAAAAGACAGGACATATTCATCCAAGTTTCTGCACCTCTTGAATATGATATAAGAGATTCATCCGTATAAATTTGTCAACACTCCGTACGTGTGTATCTTGTCTCAATTGTTTCTATAGCCATAATCTTCAAACCTAGTATATCTGTAGCCCACATATAATATTTGTTTGTAGTTTATAGACATTACTTCAATAGTTTCTTTAAAGCTGTAATGATATGTATTGAAACTCATTTTACAACATTTTGTGGTGTCTAAAAATTGCATTAATATTACTGCCAGGATACAAACGAACATATTTTTCATACTTTTTAATTGTTTCGGAACCCTACATAAGAAGTTGAATGTCTTAAGAGGAATGTGATGAAATAGAATGGTGAAGTGTTTGGCAGCAAAAATATATATTTTTCTTGTTTTGTTTTTTCCTCCTAATGTATAAAGACCATTATTTCAATATGTAGACAGTGTATATTTCATATGATATGCAAGTACCTTCGTTCCTTCACAGTTTATGACATTGTCACACAGAATATATGATGTTTCTTTCAAATAATTCACAATTTAATGCACATTAATTTTATCTTCCATTGTTTTATATGAAACTTTTCATAGCCTATTTTGGGAAAGTTATTGATTGAATTCCCAATATGCTCAGTCAGTTTAAGAGAGCAGTGTATTATGATAATAGATGTTTGAAAGAATTTTAGTTTTGTCCTTTAAAGAGAAAATTTGGTACGAACAAATGTAACTTTTTTTCCTCAAAATACAAGGAGAAAATAGGGAATACATAAACAAAGAAAATACAAGACGATCAAGGTGAAGACAGATGGATGGGCAGGCAGGCAGATAGATTAATTTTTTCCATAATATTCTTACAGTTGCTTTATAGCATAGAATATAGCCTAACATATCCATTTCTTACGTTTAATATATAAAAATGCAAATATGAAATATATACAGAATTAATACCGGTACCTTAATAACAATAATATATTATACAATGCAATATGTTTACCATTTAATAGTACTAAAATATTTACTCAGTACTGTGAAATGTCAAGAATTCATCTACAGAATAAAATGTGTGAGATATTAAGTAATTTTTTAGTTTTACCTTAAATAACGCAGTGATTTGGTAATGATTCTTAATGTCTTCAGGAAGACCATTGAAAATTTTTATTGCCATGTAACGCACTCCCATTTGATAGCATGATAAATTTGATGATGGTGTATGAAAATCATTATTTCTGCGGGTATTTGTGCTATGTATGGCTGAATTAGTTAGAAAATTTTCTTTATTACGTATGAGGAAATTTATTAAAGAGCATATGTACTGATTTGTTAAGGTCAGAATCTCTCATTTAAAAAAAAAAATGAGTCTATACAATTCTCTAGCCATTGCTCCAACTATTATTCTAATTGCTGAGGAGACAAGGAGAACAAGTGTGGGTTATTTATAATAACAATAATAATAATAATTATTATTATTGATACTAATTTATTTATTTATTCTGGTAAAGTTAAGGCCATCAGGCCTTCTCTTCCACTCCACCAGGACAGTGACAGTTAATTCCAGAGTTAGTCCACTGTTGTAGCTGAGTAGTTAGCGAGTCTAACTCCGAACTCAGCGCGCACGGGTTCGATTCCCGGTCGGGACGAGTTGCCTGGGTAAGGTTTTTACGGGGTTTTTCCTTCACTCCTATAGATGAATATCAGGTAACTTTATCAGGCAATTGGAACCCCACTCAACTTCGCCACTTCCTTTCCTCCCCTATCATCCTTTCATTCATCATCCCGTTGCTTCTTCTGGTTTTCAGATCGCTCTACAGTGGTCCTCCAAAGCTCCTGGCTCTCTCAACCGGCCTCTGTGGATTGTATTCAATTGATGATGGATAGCTTCTGCAACGGAACCTGGGGCAAACCTTCTCTGTGGAGGACTTCTGCCTCGGACCGTTAAGGAAGCCTTGGAGGGGTTGCCGGAGCAGGAGTGGTACATGGACTGTGTTGGCTGTAGTGTCAAGTGGTTAGGTCAGTGCGCATAGGGGATTGATCGGTGGGCATGCAACTCATCCCATATAGGGGGTGTACATTAGACCTCAGGTCGTAGTGCGTGGGATGTTCCCTCCCTCCCTCCTGACAAGAAAAAAAAATTCCAGAGATATCACTCATAGGTACCTCCTGAGGAGAAAGACGTAGTTCTACGTGGACAGTGGATACGAAAGAGAACAAGAGGGCGTACATTCATTCATTCATTCATAGGGTTCTGCCAGGGCCTTCACTATAAGTTCTTTATCAGGACTGGATAGCAGAATCGTGACATCATACAAACGGGGCATGCTCTGCATGCCATTTCTCTTGGATATATTTAATAGCGGTGCTTGGCATTATTTACTCTAGTTAATAGTAAATTATATTAACAAGACAGTAATCAGCATAATTATTATTTTATCTACTACTACTACTACTACTACTACTACTGCTATGTACTGCGGTTGTTAAACGAGCGTTGATTGACTTCTTTTCCTATTGTGGATATATGCATGTTCAGGAGTCTTACATGTCGTACCAACATAACTTACGAGACATTACAAACGTTTCACGCTAGTTTGCAATGTTCCAGCAGCATAGAAATTCGGCCATTTTCATACCTCAGGGAAGTGTGCAGGGGTAAGAGAATGGAGTGTTATGACAGGCTAGGTTAGTTTAGACTTTTATTATGTAAGGCTAGGTTAGTTTAGACTTTTATTATGTCTTACGTACTTATCTGTGACAGGATAGGTTACGGTAGTTTAGGATTTTGTTATGCCTAGTATAGGCAAATCTGTGTTAGGTTAGTTTAGGCTTTTATTATGCTTTGTAAAACCCGAGAGGAAACTAGTCTTAATTACGAATTCAGTGGTGTTGTAATTCCGCAAGAACAATGTTGTAAATACCTAGGAGTGTATTTAAACTCCAAACTTTCTTGGGGAGAGCATGTTGATAATGTTACAGGCAAAGCATGGAGGGCACTTCACTTTATTATGAGAATCTTGAGAAAGGCTAGCCCCAAATCGAGGGAAATAGCATATATCTAACGTTAGTGCGACCGTTAATGGAATACGGAACTACGTGTTGGGATCCCTATAGAATATATCAGATAAATTCCTTAGAAAGAATCCAGTATAGGGCAGCTAAATTTGTTAAAGGTAAAAGAGAAGATGGGAACGATACGATAAAAGAACTTAAATGGGAAACTTTGGAAAACAGACGTAGGAAAACTAGAATAACATCATTGTATAGAGCACATCTAGGTCAGAAAGCATGGGTAGACATAACGGCTCGGTTAGAAAAGCCAACGTACTATGGTAGGAACGATCATGATTTTAAAATCAAATGTAGGAAACAGAAAACGGATGTACGTAAATTCTCATTTTTAAATAGAACTATAAATGATTGGAATGACCTACCTGCAGCGGTCTTTGAGGGCTGTCCTTCCTTAAGGAGACTCAAGAATAATTTAAAGAGTTGTGTATAAAGTGAAAATTAAAATTAAGGTGACATTCAACATTTAATTTTTTAAGGTGACATGTATTTATCTAGCCTGACGAGTTTATTTCCTTGGTTTGAATTGTAAATTATTTAAAAATAGCGTGTAAGAGGGCCTTAGACTAGAAATGTTTAGTTTAAATGTAGTTCTGTTTATAAGTATGCATAAGAATGCAATTATTTGACTTATTTGAACTGTTGTATCAGTGAAGCGAGGTGAGTCAGTGAAGTTATGGTTTTTCAGTGCAGTGAACAGTTCCGATCAGTGATAATTTATAGCGTCAATGAAATGTGTTCTATAGTGTCAGTGAAATGTGTTACAGAGTGTCAGGGAAATGTGTGCTAAAGTGTCAGTGAAATACGTCATAGTGCCACTACAGGGAATGAGATGAGAGTAAAGTGAAAGACTATTGAAACTTATGTAGGACCTATACATAATTATGTAGGTTGTGTTGTAAAATTAGGTGTTTTATTTTATGTTTTATTATTATTGTGTTAAATTGTATTGTGTATTCTTATTGTATTGTGTATAAAATTGTATATGTGTTGTAAATTGTATTATGTATTGTAAATTTTATTGTGTATTGCTTATCATTTTAACTGTGTATATACCACTGCCACCGGGTGCTTGCCCACTTGCAGTGTAAATGAATACATACATACATATACGAAACTGTGACAAGTTAAGTTAGGATAGTTTAGGCTTTGTTATGCCTTGTATTGGCGAATCTGTGAAAAGTTAGGTTAGGTTAGTTTAGGATTTTTGTGACAGGTTAGGTTAGGTTAGTTGAGGCTTTTTATGCCTTGTATAGGCGAATCTGTGAAAAGTTAGGTTAGGTTAGTTTAGGATTTTAGTGACAGGTTAGGTTAGTTTAGGCTTTTATTATGCTTTGCATATACGAAACTGTAACAGGTTAGGTTAGGATAGTTTAGGCTTTTGTTATGCCTTGTATAGGCGAATTTGTGAAAAGTTAGGTTAGGTTAGTTTAGGCTTTTATTATGCTTTGCATATACGAAACTGTGACAAGTTAGGTTAGGATAGTTTAGGCTTTTGTTATGCCTTGTATAGGCGAATCTGTGAAAAGTTAGGTTAGGTTAGTTTAGGATTTTAGTGGCAGGTTAGGTTAGTTTAGGCTTTTATTATGCTTTGCATATACGAAACTGTAACAGGTTAGGTTAGGATAGTTTGGGCTTTTGTTATGCCTTGTATAGGTGAATCTGTGACAAGTTAGGTTAGGTTAGGTTAGATTAGTTTAGGATTTTAGTGTTAGGTTAGGTTAGTTTAGGCTTTTATTATTGTCAAGATGAAGGTGAAAGCGATTGAGTGTGGCCCCCTTGAACAGATAGTGATTTTTTTGTTTTCTATGTTGGCAGTTCAAATCTGTCTATGTCTATTCCAAATTCGGCGGAAATCATTCAAAGCTCGTTTCTTACTACTGTTAGTACAGAAGAACGACAGGAATGCGCAGTTCTCTAAAGAAGTAGAATCAGTAAAGTTATTCATCAGATGTCATTTAAATACACACTGTTACCGGTAGCCTACCTGTTTTTTTTATGAAAGTCTGCACTTTTCTTTTTGTTCCTGAAGCACCGGCAATGCTATCTTGTTTCATTTTAGAATATTAACTAATATAGTTGTGGCTCTAGAAACTAGCATACTTGTGGAATGTTCGCATCACACACTGTAAAGTCACCACTATTATTAACACTTTCACATTGTTCACTATTAATGTTTTTTAAGTCCCTATTTACACTTGCTATTTGTGGCGCGACATCAAGCGCTTTCTGTCGGCTATATGTAGCATCACCGTTTACACATGGCAGATTTTTCGTCCACAAGTCGACGCAAGTTGCGCTTTCTGTCGGCTAAATGTAGTATCACCGTTCACTCCTGGCCATCTCTTGGCAGATTTCTCGTCTGCTACCAAGAGGGCTTGATTGAAGGCCTCTTGTCTGCTACTCGAGGCTAGTTGAGCTCGAGCAACGTGTGAATGATGTGGTGAGCCTTTTAAATGAACAAAATGGATTTTAACAACAAAAAGTAGCTGTTTTAGCTTCTGCAGGTTCAAGTGTTTTGTTAGCTTGCACTAATGAGAAGCCAAAAAAAAAAAAAAAAAAAAAAAAAAAGAGAGAGAGAGAGAGAGACTGGGAAAGGACATGGAGGTCCAGAAGGCAGGAGAAAGGGTTATTCCATGTTCTCAGTAAAGATTTCAAACTGGAACAAAATTGTCCAATAGATATTTATTACATTAAAATGAATTGAAAGTTTAATTTTTTTCTTGCATATTGACTCCTGATGTTCTTTATTTTTGTTTTGATGTCGGAGGGAATAGTATTGGGACGAACAGACTCCAAATTTTTACAAATAAACTCCATTGCATTTTCCCTCCAAATCCTATTGTGATAGTCCTTATTTCTGATGTCATAAAAGTATGGAAATTTCTCGTAAAGCTTGATTAATTTCATTTCTTGTTTTTTGTTCCACTCTGACATGATGCTACAAAGCGCGCGGAAAGAGAGAAACAGCTGATTAAAAGTTGTCTGCTACTGCTACTGCTTTTCCGAACCATGTTCGGGTCCTGTCGCGTCAATTCGGCTGGCCCACCTAGGAAATGTCGCACAGAAATAGAAACAGCTTCTTTTTATACTCAGCAGATGTCGAAAGGAAAGGAACGACATCCGTACTGCGCATGCGCCCGCGCTGTAAGTCGAAAGACAAATAGCAAGTGTAAATAGGGACTAAGAGATGCCTTTGATTTCTTGCACTGACGAAGAGTCGAAGAAAATTTAAGAAGTTGGTGTCTCTGAGTCTATGGCGCCAATAAAACACCTGAACATTATTTGAGAAAATAACTCATGCAGTAGAGGGTTAATGAAGTCGCTCTCATATTTGTCCGAAATTAAACACTGGAACACTTTATATGCCAGTACAGTCACATTTATTATAAACTGTGTGCGCCGCGAGAGTCCTTCTCTGTCTATTATTCTTATATAATTATTCAATTCTACCGTATAACTGGAATATTCCAATGTCTGATGACTGTACAAAACATATCTACATCTAACACACTTTACTGCTACACTTACACACTTGGCAACATAACATGCAATGTAGTAGGCCTATATCAGCGCCATCATATTATTGTCGGACCATCGGATCTGTGCCCCTTCAGCGCTGTCGTCGTTCTTGAAAAAGTTAACGCCTGTACTCACTCCATTCCACCCGCTTTGCTCCCACCATGTTAAACAGCAAGCCACGAACCTTGCCGAATAGGGATGTTGCCAAACTTCCGTCAAACGGTATCATAAATAACTGGTCCTCCATGCTACAATATCATTTCTTTCAAACAAAATCCATCTTGTATTTCTACATTTTTAAAACCTAAATCCCATGTCTCGAATCACTTTCCGCAGCGTTTCTCTCCAACCTTGGAAAATATTGTCTCTCGCAACCTTCAGTAATTTCTTCAATGTTGGAACTTCATTCTACACGGTATAAAATTCTTGTGTCTTTCTTCTTAAAATACATCGGTTCATATCATCTACAAGAATTAAAGGTTCCCTTGGTCTGTTCTTCTCTTCATCTCCTGCACAGCCTCCCTCTCTCCTAATTTTCTTTGTTACGCGCTCTGACCTGCCTATATAAATTGTAAATTACATAAAAAATATTGTATTATTAGTATTAGTTAACTAAGTAATTTTAATACGTAATCAATTGAAATAAAATAAGCCCCACCTGTGAACGCAGCTGCTCTTTACGTTGCCTGATTTATAGGAAACAGAAATTGACCTGTTTGTTTCTCTTCATCGCAAGATGCTATTACGTAGTTGCTTAATAATATTTCTTTCGCCACTCCGTGCTACAGTGTTCATGTTGAGTTGACAACACTGGACTGCAAGTGCAAATAAACTGTCCCGCAAGAAGGCTCAAAATTGTGAGTAGTGGGAGAGAGAAAGGGAGAGAGCTAGAAAAGAGAGAGATAGGAATGCAGGGAGAGAAATGAATTACCGAGGCTGAGAAGGAATTACGGTTCAGTTCGCATATCTTACGGGGGCACAGATCAGATGGTCCGACAATATTTTCCTCTACCTCAACATCCTCACAAACAAAAATAACATCTTCACAACCACATTCCACAACAGCATCTAAATCTCCCCTGTAGTTGCAATCATCTCCACTCCCATTTTGAAGGGATTCTTAAAAGTAGACGTTAGTCGTCCATTACATATTTCTCTAGCATGTTCCAGTTGATTCTATTGTTGCCTGAAATGAGAGTGATACCTCGAAAACCGCACTGATTCAGGATATTTACAATTGTTACTGCAAACTCGTAAAGCTTTCCTGAAGTCAAATTTTTTACGGGGAAAAGACTTTATGATGTATCTTTATTGTTTGACAGAGTGACGTAATCATCAAAGCTCGGAACTTGGGGACTTACGTGTCGTGCGCATGAGTAAGGTGACAGGTACAACGTACACAAAGCTCACGCTGCAAGTCAGGGATAGTCGTGTGTACTAAGAAAGTGGTCACATCGAATGACAGGAAGACGGACGAGGAAACTGTGGCATATCGAAGCCAATGACATTCAGAGAATTACAGGTAAACGGTCTGTTTGAGGAATTAGAAAATACGTGTTATTCGAATGGGTATTATAGAAGTTTGAAAATACATTTCTTAAATTTTAGGTACAGAATTTCGTTTAGGATTTCGAAGGAGATACATTATTTCTTCGAATGGAGAGTTTATATTTTGTAAGTTGTGCCACACACAAACTAGAGACTGGAAACCGGCATTCATTAAAAAACATTGCAGTCCCTTAAATTGGTGGAAGATTTGTCCATAGCCATGGATCAAGTAGCAGAGGAACCTACCGTAGAATAAATTGAAAACTATTTTTGAGAAAAGTTTAGGATATACTTATCCTTCTCACATACGAGATCAGCTAGCAATTACTGAAAATCAAACAGAAAACAGTGACAGTGAAAACATTCAGTATTTTAAGTTTGCTCCCGTCACTTCATGAGACTTGGAAATAAGTTTTTCTCGTTTCATATCAGCGAAGAAGTTATGGATCCGAAAACCTTCGAATGTACGTAGTCATACACTGTAATAAAATGTACAGAGCAGAACAGTAAATTTGATATATTTCTCATGTTTATTTTTAATATATATGCTATAAAATTAAGTGTTTCAACCTACCATAATACTATCAATATGTTGTTCCAGTCAGAAACCACTTTTATAATAGACCTGACAGTACCTCCGTGCTGGAAGCGGGAGTTTGTTGACATTGAAGTCCGGTCGCTTAGCCACGTGCAAAGACACAAGTCCCCAAGTTCCGAGCTTTGGTAATCATAAATGCTTGCACTGTGGTAACAGGTTCAATTTATCTGCGAAATCCTGTATTTTGCCACCCTTGTAAGAAATTGCAGGTTTAACATAAATTTCATCCAGTAATAAGTTAACAACTTTCTCGTGATCTTATAATATCTAAGCTTTTTCAGAAAGATATTTTAATCAATAGGGATTTGAGCATTCTGGACTCAAGACGTGGGATAGCTGTCTTTTTTTTATTGGGTTATTTTACGACGCTGTATCAACATCTCAGGTTATTTAGCGTCTGAGTGAAATGAAGGTGATAATGCCGGTGAAATGAATCCGGGGTCCAGCACCGAAAGTTACCCAGCATTTGCTCGTATTGGGTTGAGGGAAAACCCCGGAAAAAACCTCAACCAGGTAACTTTCCCCGACCGGGATTCGAACCCGGGCCAACTGGTTTCGCAGCCAGACGCGCTGACCGTTACTCCACAGGTGTGGATGGGATAGCTGTCTTAGATAGTTACGATGAGGATGGTGGAACTCCATAATTGTCTACAGCAGCCGTGGCGAAAGTGTGGTAGTGCGCCGAGCCACTGTGTAACCTGCAACGTGCATAGCACCTATGGAGGGAGGCGGACACCCGAAGGGGAAGTGAAGCAACTGTCTGACTTATTAACGGATTTTCATTTTCCTTACGTCAAGCACTTAAATATAATTTTATACAGTACAAGGCTTCAAACTAATGTTTAGCACGTGTAACGAAGAAAGAAATGAACAAGGAAACATTATCACAACCTAAAATTAACTGTCTTCAGAATGTCTCTGCGATAGAGTTTCAAAATCAGGAATTAAGTCACTTACTGCCAGTCGTAGTTGATCACGAAGGTATTTGTCTGTCAGTCGTGATCTAAATTTGGTTTTTACTATTTTCATTGTTGAAAATAATTTTTCACAAACTTAAGTTGCAGCGAACATGGCTTGAACAGAGCAAGCGAAAGAACGAAAATTGGGATATTTATTTTTTGGCAAGATTTGAAAAGTTCAACATTTGTGAAATCCTTACATCTAGCTTTCATTTAACATCACATTGTAAATCTGTTAGTTTAAACTGAAGATCTAACCGCATTATTCGTACATCTGCTGAAAAAGGTTCGACGTACAGAGATAATAATAATAATAATAATAATAATAATAATAATAATAATAATAATAATAATAATAATAATAATGATAATAATAATAATAATAACAATAATAATAATAGTAATAACACTTAACCTTTTAATGTTTCATCAGTAACATGTAGTAAAATGGCGTTTTATGTTATACAACCCTTTCCTCGTAATACTTGTGAACAATTCATATATTTAATATTCTCATCATATTGGCAGAAAAAAATCTTTCGTTTTTGTAGAGGTACATGGTTTCGAGAGCGACATTGCGATGATTCGCCACTCGCAGGCCAGAGACAAATACAAATGGAACGGAGTTTGACTCCAGTGAATGAGAGGGTGGGGGTTGGGGAAGGCAGGAAGCAAGAGAAATGCACAGATATCATTGCGAGCCACAATGTGCTCATGAGTCATATTTTCGATGGCAGATTTGAAAAATAATTCAAGGATGCCCGTACTAAAATATCAATCGAGTATTACGGTGCTTTTATTGTTAACAGTGATACTTGCTCCCATAGGTTGAGAGAGAACAGTTTTCTTGGGGGGGGGGGAAGCAAAACCATAGAATCCCCATATAACAGAGTTATGGGGGACATCATTTACTTTCGGGGCATTTGTTTCTTACATTTACATCCATATCCGCGATGTTTCAGACGGAGTTGTATAGGGCTTGAACTGTAGGTCTACTACATATTATAATAGGGCATAACTTAAAACAATCTCCCTCTTTTTGTCTTTCGTACAGAAATACATGCATACATCAATAAAATTACGTAACAGTGCTAACAAAATTGTTTATATGAAGCTTACTTTCCTGAAGATATCATAACAATTAATGTAAATTCTAATTATTTTATTTATCTCGTCTTTAAGTTTACACATTATACCGGAATCACTTTTCTTTTTTCTGCAATGTTGTGCAGTATGATATTCATATTTCTCCAAGTGGCGGCCTGAACACCTGCAGACTTTTAACACACGAGTACAGGCTGTTACAAAAGAAACATTACAATGCTTTCATTCCTCTAATGAATGGGAATATTGAGAAACCCCAAATGTCCACTTTTTTATGAAATTGAGTTACATGCCATTTTGTATTCTACACACCAGGACGCATCACTCTGAAGAGAGACACTACCAGTGGCGACTCGTGGTATTTTTTGTTTGTAGGATATGAGATTGACGACTGATGACCAAGACAGAAAATAATAATAATAATAATAATAATAATAATAATAATAATAATAATAATAATAATTATAATAATAATAATAGTAATATTAATAATAGTAATAATAATAATAATAATAATAATAGAGCATGTGCAACTAATTTCTTGCTCCAGTTAAATTATTCTAAATGATCAAATACAACTCAGATATTCTTTCGGCAGTCCTGTCACCTGAAAGTCCTGTTAATTCTTGTGTTTTATTAGCCTATAGCTTATTTTATTTATTTTTATGTAATTTTGGTTTTGATTCATTTTATTTTTTATGTTATATCATTTTAAATTATTATTTCGTTTATTCTGGTCTTTTAAAATGACCAATGAACTGCAATTAAGGAGGCTACAAGGGTACTTGAAATTCGTATTGTAGTCTCTGATAGGGTTTCCACACCACCACCCAGAAAGAAGAGTCGTAGTATTAGGATATACGGTCATATCCTCAAATGCGGTTAAAGGCAAGCCATACCCCGCCCTCCGCACTCACCCCTGTCCGTAACTTCACTGCTAGAAAAAACCGTAATATTAATTGTAAGATACTTGGATGGTTCCTCGGAAAGTTTTCCTAAGGTCTGTGATGTGCAGTGGCGACAACTCACGACAGAAAGTGAAAGTTTGAAGAAATTTATTACATCGGGAAGCATTAAAAATAAAATATGTAATTAAAATGTTTTCTATCCTCAGAGGCACGAAATTAAACTGTAGGATCATCCTCATATCCTTCATGGAGGAATCGCCACTGGACACTACATCTTCCATCATATCCTATGCCAGAATTCAGCTCAACTTATTTCCAATATGAAGAGAAACCACACATGTTCAGGACTTGTGGGGTTTCTCAATATTTTAGATTCTTAGATTGGCAGCACATGCATAAGATTTACCATCAATTAATTAAAAATAATTATTATGGTTTGGTAACATTGTATATTAAATACAATTTTCCCCAGCACAGGGGAGGTTTGAAACAATCACACATTACTTACCCATAAGAGGCCATTCCTTCCTCCCCCGGGACCGTGATTTTGGCGTTATGGAATGGAAACTGAAAAGGACAATCTAGTTCAAAAAGTAACTTTAAGTTATAGTTCCAGAAAGAACTGAAATATTGATTTTAAAGAATGGTGGCTCACTATTATCGCAAGAATACATAGTCTCTGGAAACTCAAGTGAGAGGAACCCCACGTTCTCAGTAAGAACCATTTCAAACTGAATTCCATCAGTTTCATTACTCCAGTGAAAATCCCGGAGTTGTGGAAGCAAAAGTACACATAGATGGAAGAATAATGGAGCATACTTTTGTATTAACAGAACGCTCATTGATTCCTCATACCATATAAAGGAAGTTTGCCAATTAAAAAAAAAAAGAAGACGAATCATCTGAAAAAGTCCCACAGATTCCTTCCAGAAAACGAAGGAGTGCAGGAAGTTTACAGTATGATTACACATGAAAATGATTGAATATTATAATATGATATTTATTATTTGTGAAGGATTTGCAATATGTACCCTTTGTTCTGAGGAATGCGTGCTTCCTCCTCATGAAATTTCGGCTAGTGTAGGCCTGTGGGATCGATGTGCACCCAGCATCGTGATGTACTTGGGGAGCTGCGATAGGTAGCGAAAATCCGGTTTCGCAAACCAGCTATAACGGCTGGGGGCATCATCATGCTAACCACACGATACCAGTCCACACCTGTGGGGTAATGATTAGCGTGTCTGGCCGCGAAACCAGGTGGCCCGGGTTCGATTCCCGGTCGGGACAAGTTACCTGGTTGAGGTTTTTTCTGGGGGTTTCCCTCAACCCAATATGAGAAAATGCTGGGTAACTTTCGGCGCTGGACCCCGGACTCATTTCACTGGCATTATCACCTTTATGACATTCAGACGCTAAATAACCTAAGATGATGATAAAGTGTCGTAAAATAACCTACTTAAAAATACTATACGATACCTCTATTCTGGTTGGATGATCGTCTACCTCTGTTTCAGCAACCGGCTGGTCGGTCTTGGTCCTTCATATGTTGTAGCGCCACGGATTTACTTTTTTATTATTGTTTTAGTAGCAATTACAAATTCTTATTCGCTAACAGACGTAATTGATAGACCTAACCTCAACTCCTCTGCTTTCAGTAATGTCAATATCCTACGACGTCATGTTTTAAACAGCTGATAGGGGAATCCGATGAGGCGATGAGGTGAAGCCGTTACAGTGAACGCACTGCACTTAAAATATCCGTTGCGTGCGATTCGTACGAGGAGTGCGATACGATGTAGTGAACGCTTACCTTTATTGTATAGTCCTGGACTTTCGTCAATTTCAACGCAGTAGTTGCGCAACAAGTTTGAAGCTAGTTCAATTTTATGTTTTGGTGATAAATTCCAAATTTTGTAAGACTTCAAATGACTCAAAAGAATGTCGAATTTAGACCACTTATGTATTACCATATCTTTGCCAGGTACCCATTTAAATTTAGAACTAGCAATGGAAATGTCGTTGTTCGAAATATTAATTCTAAGTTCGTTAATTACTTTTAAACTCGCGATAATTTTTGGCACAACAAAAGTACTGCCAATTTTCAAAAATACGACTTTCAATATCATTTACTATTACCGTGAACCCATCAATTTTCATATTTTCGATCCTACTTCTGTACTGGTTAAAATCTGAAATCACGTCATTTGCCAACCACTTGCTAAACGCATCTTCATCTCTCGCCTCTGCTTCTTTTCGTCTTTCTTCTGCTTCTTCACGTTTTTGTTTACATTCAGAGGACAAATATGATGGCTGATTTGGAAGTTTTGAAGGGACTGCATCATCTGTGAGTTTAGGTATTTTTCTGGGCACTACAAGTACACTACCGTCACTTCGAACTGCTCTTCCAGATTTTAACCAGTTCAAAAGTAGGATCGAAAATATGATAAGTGTCTCTGGTAATCGACTTGGATACCACGAAACCTGCGACATGAATAGCACAAAGGAAACTGGACTCTATTCATTATGTGAAGACGGTTGTGCACCACTCAATGACAGTGAAACGGTGTGTGAACTAGATCCATTTAATGAGCATCGCCACAGATACACTTGATTGTACTTGTCAGTATATCTTGTCACTAGAAAGTTATTGAAATTTATATTTTCCCCGCCATTCATAAAATATTTTGATATGATACCTCTTGCACAAAAGGAGAGATCTATAACTGAAACTCGATTAATATATTTCAGTATTATTTGTATTTATCCTGGTAATAATGAACAGTCTGACTCGTAGACATTTTGTTTTTTCAGCATTAACTTCCCATGATTTTACGAGAAGATTCGAAGAGAACGGCAGTTACGTAGACTTTCAGCTCCCCACTATTTCCATTAATGCACAACACAATGTCAATACGGCGGTTGCTGTCGTCTGCGATACAACGAACTTTTCTGTTGATTTTCGAGTTTGGCATTTTTTCCGGTTATTATATGCTCATTTAAGTTGTGTTAACTCTCGCTAGTGGTTTTATATTTTATTTTATCCGTCTTAGTATTTATTTTATTATTGTAAATATTTTTGTTTTATCACTATTATTATTATTATTATTATTATTATTATTATTATTATTAATGAATTATTTTGTATTGCAATCTTTGTATCATTTCTGTCACGATTATTCTATTATTATTATTATTTTTTTTTATTATTATTGTTACTATTATTTATATCATCAGCATTATTATTTGAACCCTGTAAAATTTATGTAGACTACTGGACTGTACCCAAGCACGAGCATTATGCTCATTTCGGGTATCTATTCATATGTATTCAATTCAAATGTAAATTGTAAATAAATTTGAAATTTGAATTTGAAATATTACGAAATTGGAATTAGTGGAATACTACTAAAAACGTGTTAGAAATGCTCTACGCCAACTAGCAAAATCAAACAATCTAGGTTGTAGGGGGGGGGGGGGCTAACGCACAAACTTATCGACAACCTCCAGAATTACTTTGGCATTGCTTTGAGGGCCAATACTGGCAGTGTAGAAGATATGTGTAAAGCAATCTGGGCTTCCTTGTTCCTTATCGCAGCAGATGATAATCAGCCTCTCCATGCTAAGTGTCCAGTGGGTCAAGGGAGTTGGTGTTCTTACAAAGTAGCGGAAGCCAAAGGAGAAACATGAAAGGACCTGGCATGAAAATAGATATCGTAAGAGCGATTAAACCTCTATTTATTTATATGTATTTTGTATTTAACATGTATTTTTGTAGTTTCCTGATTATAATAATTGTAATCGCCCATACATGATTGTTTCCTAAATAAATTGGAAAAAAAAATAATAATAATAATAATAGCATAGAATAATAAGGTTAAAAATAATAGTAACCTACCTAAAATAATAATATAATAATGGTAATAATAACAATAATAATAATAATGATAATAATAATAACTAATAATAATAATGATGATGATAATAATGATAATAATAATAATAACTAATAATAATAATAAAAAGCAAAATAAAAATTAACTATGTTAATATTAATTTAAAAGTGATCCGCAACGGAACCAGTTTCTGAAACACTGGCAAGGTGTTGAAAAATGGAGTGGAGTCAAATAGTGTGTGTGTACTGAAATTTATCTATTTGACTCCACTTTTCAACACCTTTCGACAATCAAACGCACCCACATAACAGGCAGAGAAGTTCGAGATGACGCCGAGATCTAGTAGGCTCTGAGGATGGTGTGATGAAGCACCGAAACAGCTCACATAATTAACGCGAGTAAGTCCGCTAGTTAATCAATTACTTAAGTCTGTAATTATTATTAAATCTAATACAAATTCAAGAAACAGTTACGAAAATCTTCATTAATTTCTAATTTAACAGGAATATATTGTACGAATGAATAATTGCTTCGAAATGTTTGTAATTTTTCACCACGTTACGAACTCGCAATATCAGAGGTCTTACAGGTGGCCACGAACTGATCACAGATCCCTCGAATAACGGCTAAATTGACACGAACTCATCTTTCTTCTTTGGTGCTCCTATTATCGAAGCGGTCACAACGTTGATAGAAATTGAAATAGATTAAATCCCTTAAATCCTTGTATCCCACTTGGTCTGACCACTTGTTTGGATCACATAATCCCGTAGCTTATCATGGATTCATTTTGCCTTAATATCACCTCCATTCCACCAATTCAGCCAGCGCTGAGGGACCTCGTTAAATAACAGATTTACAAGTTGCCGGAAAGAAAAAAAGAGCATACTTTTTAACTTTCCACGTTCGAATGTGGAAAGCTGCACTGTGTGTACTGCATTTTCGGCACTACTTCCGAAATCGTGGAAAGAAAAAAATATACGCACATTATAATCTGTCAGCCAGAGTTTAATCATCCCCAACACACAAGTCCCTTTCCATACTCCATCCACTTACGCCAGTTATCACTAGCTGTGTTAAAATAAATTCCAAGCGTTCCGAAAATTTTAGGAGGCCTTTTACAAATCTTTCAGAACTTTCGAAACAATTTCAGGAATTAAATGTATGAAAGTAATGTATGAAGTTTCTTGCAATATTACAGAGTCATTTACCTGCGACAGAGAAAATTTTCAGAGAAAGTGACATCTAAATGTTTCATAGAATCCACTCATTTAGGAATAAGACTAATTTAAACGCGTCAATCTATATCTTGGGACACTCAACTTTAGTTCTGTTCTGTAGTGAGGCAAATTACGGCTTTATAGCCCTTAAAACTTCTCCATCCTCGATTACTTACTTACTTACATACTTACTTACTGGCTTTTAAGGAACCCGGAGGTTCATTGTCGCCCTCACATAAGCCTGCCATTGGTCCCTATCCTGAGCAAGATTAATCCATTCTCTATCATCATATCCCGCCTCCCTCAAATCCATTTTAATATTATCTTCCCATCTACGTTTCTGCCTCCCCAAAGGTCTTTTTCCCCCCGGCCTCCCAACTAACATTCTATATGAATTTCTGGATTCGCCCATACTTGCTACATGCCCTGCCCATCTCAAATGTCTGGATTTAATGTTCCTAATTATGTCAGGTGAAGAATACAATGCGTGCAGTTCTGTGTTGTGTAATTTTCTCCATTCTCCTGTAACTTCATCCCTCTTAGCCCCAAATATTTTCCTAAGCACCTTATTCTCAAACACCCTTAACCTTTGTTCCTCTCTCAAATTGAGAGTCCAAGTTTCACAACCACAAAGAACAACCGACAATATAACTATTTTATAAATTGTAACTTTCAGATTTTTTGACAGCAGACTGAATGATAAAAGCTTCTCAACGGAATAATAATAGGCATTTCCCATATTTATTCTGTGTTTAATTTCCTCTCGAGTATCATTTATATTTGTTATTGTTGTCCCAAGTTATTTGAACTTCTCCACCTCTTCAAAAGATAAATTTACAATTTTTATATTTCCATTTCGTACAATATTTTGGTCAAGAGTCATAATTACATACTATGTCTTTTCGGGATTTACTTACAAACCTATCTCTTTACTTGCTCCCAGTAAAATTCCCGTGTTTTCCCTAATCGTTTGTGGATTTTCTCCGAATATATTCATGTCATCCGCATAGACAAGCAGCTGATGTATTAACCCGTTCAATTCCAAACCCTCTCTGTTATCCTGGACTTTCCTAATGGCATACTCTAGAGTAGAGATAAAATGTAAAGGTGATAGTGCATCTCCTTGCTTTAGCCCACAGTGAATTGGAAACTCATCTGACAGAAAATGATCTATAGGAACTCTGCTGTACGTTTCACTGAGACACATTTTAATTAATCGAACTAGTTTCTTGGGAATACCAAATTCAATAAAAATATCATTTAAAACTTCTGTCTTAACCGAGTCATATGTCTTTTTGAAATCTATGAATAACTGATGCATTGTACACTTATACTCCCATTTCTTCTCCATTATCTGTCGAATACAAAATATCTGGTCAATAGTTGATCTATTACGCTAAAACCACACTGATGATCCCCAATAATTTCATCTACATATGGAGTTAATCCTCGATTAAAACTTTAAAATTCATTATTCCACATTTCTGAAATTTTCTAGGAACATCAGGAGCCCATGGAGTTGGAAGGCATCGACGCTAAGAATGACATGCAGCCCAAGGAGTGGCAGTCTGCAACAAACCCAGTCGAACATCTGGCTACAACAGGATACCAGACAATGGAATGGGATACGCAATGGAAGTAATGCTAGTGAACTAATCCTTTCTCCAACAAGGTAAGACCTTGCGGCTTTCATCTTCTTTATTAGGTCACATAACTTAATTAGCATGAACTATTACTCCAGCAGTATTTCTGGTCCGCATTGCACTAGCAGGAAACTGAGGATTTAAGATTATTTACCTCCAGAAATATAAGGCTTTTGTTTTGAGAATTATTCTAGTTATAGTCCCGTCGCTCTAATTTCCGGTAGCCAATCACGTTGCAGGTCGGCTACATTTAAACGTGTGCGTCTTGTGATCCACTGCTGATCACGTTATGCACTTTCTAAGGCTCGATAAATACTTAATATAATCGCCCGCCATTTTGACTCTTTTGTTGGCGCTCGTAGAAAGCACATGAGGACGTTATTTACCGCTCAATTACAGTGCGTTTGATTTATTATCATAGGAGCTGCGGCAAGATAATATTTAACGGTGTGACAAATAGATTCCTCGTCTGGTGCTAGGCAACGAAGGAACAAAAATGACGAATTATGTTACTTACCTAGACTTTATAGAGCCTTCACTTCCTAAGGTGTAAGCAAAGAGGAGGAGTCACGCCGGAAATAACAGCGTCGCAACTATAAATGATTGCATTTTCATAACGTCTTGAACGGGCAATTTTAACGACGATAGAACACTATGTTCTTTCGTATAGGTTTTGTGTCTTTTGCGATTTAGGCAGAACCAACTGTTACAGGCCGCGTACAAAAGTATCAATCACAGATCTACGAGTATGTACTGTATAGATAGCCTACGGAAAAAAAAATTGGAGCTCCCTTATTGTTAAAGTTTTGCTTACCACACACTGCGCATGTGCAGTAAACAAGTGCCCCTGTAATATGCTACTTGTGGACAGTCGTGCGAAACTGTTGCCTACTTACCAGTGGACTTCCATCAAGACTCGCTCCATGAAAGAATTTCGAGAAGAATAAGTAGTCAGTGCGTATGAGAATGCGTAGCGCTTCTGTTTCATTACGATTTTATTGAGACGGGCTGTTCGCTCTTAGTAGCGCCTGTTCGGTCTGCTTAGCTATGCTTTTTCTACGTGAATCATCAGAGGACTGAAAGCAAGTAACGGTCTCTTACACCAAATTATAGTAATTTAGCAATTCCTTCTGATGCCAAAACATAGGAACTTCACCAATTTTAATACCTTTCATAGTATGTATTGAAACAATTAGAAACATAATTCGACCTGGTGTGTACAACAAATACAGAAAGGCGGGAGTAAGATTATTCCAATATTCATGTTAAACAGTGTGATGTACACAAATTTACAATATGAATAACACTGGGCAATTCTGTAAAGCACAGCCCAGTGATGTCAGAGCAAGCGCATTTTTCTTACCTTGATGTACGCGGGCAGCAACCAAGAGGAAGGGTTGTGTATATGAATAAGCAACCTGTTGGATTAAGAAAACAGTGGTGCACAAACTTCACACGGAACGTGAAATTTTATGTCGTTATTTTTATATGGCTTCTTTCTGTTTAATGTTATCTATATTGTCTGTAAAACAGAAGTACTAACACTGATTTCTTAATATTGTATTTGTGTTTTAAATCTTAATAACATAATAGATAGTTAAGAAGGAATATTCACTTAAATTCCATAGTAGTATAATATTATACTGTATTAAGTGGATGAAACACATCATTCATAAATAAAGTGATATTCCAAAGAAAGAGACTGAGTATGACATGATAAGTTGGAATTTACATTGATAGTATCTTTAGCCTTACAAAAGTTATCAATAAACTAATCAGGTTCAATTTATATTGTGATGAGTAGTCAGACCAAATGAAAAAAATACTGAAGCTCCACTGGCAGTACCTCAGTCTGGTAAGATGCTGATTTTACTGCATCTACAAAGTCTGCAAAATCATATACTTTATATCCACATCTTTTCACTGACTGTTCTACTTTGTGATGAAAGGATCAGAAGCCATTAACGAATGGCCTGGTTCAAAATATCTCATCAAAACTTCATTAGTACTTACTTCATTTGAATTAACAATGTAAATAAAAAATGAAAAGAATGTCCAGTTTTTGTTCTGGACCGCGCAGTTGTCCAACCATAGAGTAATTCTGAACAATCTGTCTTGTACTTGAAAAAATTGTAGAAAGTACTTACTATTTCTTCTTTGCTCCTTTTAAAGAGAGCCTCGTGCCGGACAGCTGCAAACGGCTTGCACATTTTTTTTCCCCCAACAGGAACGAAGCTCTCATGTAGACAGTCAAACACTTGTGAATATAGCTACCTTAAATGTGTCCAGTCTTGGCAACAAGATAACTTTTTGAAGATCTGCATAATAAATTATTTTGTTAACCTCTTCAATATTTTCAGCATCTTCTCTGTATTTGGCCCTAGATTTTGATGCTCTCTCAATATGTTTTCCACATTTTACAAGTTTAAAAATTAGTGTCCAAATTTTCCTTTGTGTGGCATTGAAGATTTCACAGTTTATCAAAAGATATGTCCATTTCACTGGCTACCGTTCTGTACTTTTCATATGAACATTTTTAATTAACATTCTGAGTAATAAAATCATGGTGCATGGCAGTCAGAGTTATATCACTTGGTAAATAAAGACGATTAGATGCATGTTCCCTCCGGTAATGTACTAATGTGATATGGTAGGATTAAATGAATGTATGTGTCTACGAATAAATTCATTGTCCATTTCGTTGTCTCTAAACATATGTGCATATGAACTATCAGTCTAATAGTGATAAAAATATATATTATTTTACTTACATGGTGATTATAATGGTGTTTCTAAAATAAGGTTGAGTGGAATCAATATTCTGCGTCTTGGCTACATAACAACTAACAAGCAAATGAAAATTGACATGTTTTCAATAATAAGCTAGAAAAATTAATCGGAAAACACCTTGCATATTAATTTTCATGATCAACAATGAATTAATTATAAGAACTATGTTTAAACTATGGGAACTGAGCATTCGGGTAGTGGCGATTACATGCTGAGAACGGATTAAAACACGAAGGATTTGTCACTAATGCAGTTACGTCTAATTTGACTAGAATGGCAAATAGGAAATACTAAGCTAAAAGAACGTATGCCTGAGAAACGGCCTTTTTGCTTAGAAAAATGAACTTCCGCCAAATTCGCTTAGGAATTCATATTAATTTTGAGATACGGCTTTCATTAAATCACATCTTAAAGGCACAATTTATTGAGAAACGGCCATTTCCTTTAGGAAATATATATATTAGCATCAGAACTATCCAATTATTTCAAAAACTGATTTTCAGAAAATCCTTGAGATACGCCCTTTTGGCTTGGGAGGGCAGAATATGCAAGCTTAATAATGAACTGATGGTGTGGCTGTGTTTTCTTTGGGATATGGGATTGAAATTGAAGTAACAATATGTATACTTATTACTAATTTCGGAAGTTTCCTAGTACCCGATTCTCGTTGCATAAGCCATTAAGTCAGCCATTGTTGTATATTCATAAAAAAATGTATATTTTTCCTGGACCAAAAATATTTTACAAACTGACTAAAGTCACATCTAGTAACAAACTATTAAAATTCTTTTCAGGAGAAACATTAAATAAATTAGGCGTTACATAAACCCTGATATGAATCCGAAAATTAACCTACAACAAAACTGTTTTATGTGGAAAATGAAGATACTATGTGCTACGTTAGACTTTAATCTCTGAGTATTATGATAATAATAAATCCCTTTTATTAAACCCTTTTATACTCGTAATATGACGGTCTTTCCCCAGTAATTGGGAGATCATTTTAGGTGAATTAAAGGCAAAGCTTTCATTTTATTAGAGTGTAATTATTTTATTTTTTCAGAAAGTAAAAGAATTTAATTTATGACGGTTTTCCACATAAAATTAAAATTATGGGACAATAAAAAATGATGATTTTTGATTTGTGACTATCTTATTCCAAGGCAACGATTTGTCACCAACAGATGTTTATAACGGTCATTATGAAAATTGTTTTTAATTTACATTATCGTTATTTTAAATGTTATGTATTATTATTATTATTATTATTATTATTATTATTATTATTATTATTATTATTATTATTATGTTACAGTAATATTTATTTTTATTATGTAGAACTTATGGCCGAATCCAGAAATGCATATAGTGTGTTAGCTGGGAAACCGAAGGAATAAGACTTTTGGGGTGGCCGAGACGTAGACGGGATGAACTTGAGGGAGGTAGGATATGGTGATAGAGACTGGATTAATCTTGCTCAGGATAGGGATCGATGGCGGGCTTATGCGAAGGCGGCAATGAACCTCCGGGTTCTTTAAAAGCCATAAGTAAGGTATTTATTTATTAATATTGTACTGTTTTAATAGAACATATTCTTGAATATCCTTATAAAATCTTTGAATCGTAATTTTTTCACAGTTATCTAATTTTTAACAAATTTCAACTTCTGTTTAATTTTGTATAATAAAAAATACTTGTGTTATTATTACACTTACATTAATAGTTTAAATTAAAGTTATGAACTGTCAAATGCACAAAACGTTAAACGAACGTTTCACAATAAAGTCAGAACTCTAACTAACGAACGGGTGAATACCGCTCTTAAGATTAATTTAAAATCGGCAATGCACAATATTTAACATCTGCACTGTAAAACTGACAAAACAAGCTTTTCAATATGTTTCAGAAGAAGTTAGATTTGATATTGTGTTGTCTTTATTTTATTTGGCTGTAGGTCTCTTTATAATAAAGATAGCATGATTATAATTCGTACGTGCTGCGGCATCAAACACAGGGATTATATTGAACAAGGGTTAGGAGGGCTATGTCTTATGTCGATGTAGATTTTGTTACTCTGGCAGTGAAAAATTAGAAAAAAGAAAACGATTATGGATACAAAAATACTCAAATCTAAATATGCCATTTTTTAAGTTCAGGGGGGGGGTTAAAATCCCGTAACCCCCTCTTACGTACGGCCGTGTTAGGACCTGATGATGCTCGACATAAGTGAAGACGTTAGTTCAAATGATATAACATTGTATTAAACATGAGTTATTGACGGAAATAAAAACTTGTAAGTAAGGTTATTTAAGTTATCGGAACCACAATGTCATCAAACTATGACTCATTCATTGATTCATTCATTGTTCTGTCCAAGGGCAGATCTTTCACTGCAAACCCAGCTTTCTCCAATCGTTCCTATTTTCTGAATTACTCTTAGTCTCCACATATGATCTACATATGTTAATGTCGTCTATCATCTGATATCTTCTTCTGCCCCGAACTCTTCTCCCGTTCACTATTCCTTCCAGTACATCCTTTAGCAGACAGTTTGTTCTCAGCCAGTGACCCAACCAATTCCTTCTCCTCTTCCTGATCAGTTTCAGCATCATTCTTTCTTCACCCACTCTTTCCAACACAACTTCATTTCTTATACTGTTTGTCCACTTCACACACTCCATTCTTCTCCATATCCACATTTGAAATGGTTCTATTCACTTCTCTTCACTTCGTCGTAATGTCCATGTTTCTGCCTCATACAATGCCATCTCCATATAAAGCACTTCACTAGTCTCTTCCTTAGTTATTTTTCCAGGAATCCGCAGAAGATGGTCCTTTTTCTATTAAAAGCTTCCTGAGCCATTATTATCCTTCTTTTGACCTCGTGGCAGCAGTTCATGTTACTGCTTACAGTACACTCCAAGTATTTGAAGCTCTTCACTTACTGTACTGCCTCATTTAGAATTTGAAAGTTTACCTTTTTTATTTTTCTTCATCGATATTTTAAATTTGTGTTTTGTTATTATTATTATTATTATTATTATTATTATTATTATTTTTATGTTGGGTATTATTTATTAATATTGTACTATTCTAATAGAACATATTCATAAATATCTTTATAAAATCTCTGTAACGTGATTTTTTCATGGTCAACTGTTAACAAATTTTAACTTCTGTTTAATTTTGTATAATAAAAATACTTGTGTCATTATTATACTTACATAAGAAGTTTATACTGTATTAAAGATATGAACTGTCAAATGCACAAAATGTTAAACGAACTTTTCATAATAACTAAGGAACGGATGAATACCGCTCTGAAAATGATTTTAAAATCGACAATGCACAATATTTAACGTCTGCACTGCAGAACTGTCAAAACAACCTTTTCAGTATGTTTAACGAGTTAAATTTCATATTGTGTCAGATTCATTTTATTACAAGGTCGGTACTAGGCGGTATAATAAGGATAGCATTGTTATAATTCGAACGTGCCGAAGCATCAAGCACAGGGATTATATTGAAGGAGAGGTAGGAGGACTATACCTTATGTCGATATAGTTTTTGTTACTCTGACGTGAAAAATTAGAGGGAAAACGACTATGGATTAAAAATACTCAGATCTAAATATGTCTTTTTAGTTTAAAGGGGGTTCGAACCCCCTCCACTCTTTGCGTACGTCTCTGTTAGGACCTGATAATAATCACATCAGTGAAAACGTCAGTTCAAATAGAAATTTATATTAAACATAAGTTATGAATAGACATCGGATTTTTAGACACTAAAAATTGCAGTTTTAGGCGCCTAAAATAAGCTCAAAATTTGTAAAATTAGGCTCTATTTTAATGAAAATAGGCATTTTAGGCACATCAAGGTATCATACTTACATCTTTCACTGAAATTTTTAGTTATACACTAAAATACGCACAAAAAAGTATGTTTAAACATTAAAAAAGAATACTATATTATATTTATAAACAGAGCTGCACAAATTTAATATATTGAACTAATGAAATAATGATTATTGATATCAAGATTACTCATTTTAAGTTATTGAAATTCAGTTCCATGCTCAGACTTTATTATAATTATCTGCACAGTACACCACCAGAATTTTTTCTAAATTCTCCACAGTTAACCTTTGCCTTTTGTCACTGAGAATCATTTTGAAAGCAGAAAAACTTCTTTCAACCGAAACTGATGTGAGAGGCGCAAATTTTAAATAGGTACAATAGAAACATCAATACTTACTGGAACATTTACACTTTCCCCCGATATCACTCTTGATACTTTTTCCAACAATGAAAATCCTACATTCTTATTTAATACGTTGTCCCACTTATTTTTAACTTTTTTCCCAGTTTCGCCCAAAGCAGAATGTATGTTCACTTGGGCTTCCTTTACTATTGCTATTTGGCTACAAAGAGATTGTTTTTCACGTTCTAATTGTTCAATGCTTGCAGGTATGAAAGAAAAGTTTGATGTTATGTAGGCAATATCGTTTTTCACTCGTGAGTCATTCAGACAATCTTTCACTGCTTTCACACACGCTGCACTATCAGTTTCAGGTAATTTATCAATAACTGTGACCACTTCTTTAAAATACTTAGAATAATACACCACTGACTGAATCCAGGTTCCCCATCGTGTAACAACCGGCTGAGGTGGGAGTGGGATATCTGGAAAGTTCTCTCTGAATATTGAAATCCTGGATGGGGCTTTACAAAAACATTTTTTTGTGTTAGAAATAAACGAATTGACAAGAGGAAATTCATTCCGGATTGTTTCAGAAACCCTGTGAAGGCCATGTGCTATACAGGTTACATGCGTGAGGTTAGGATAAAATGTTTTAAGAAGTGGAGCTGCAGCAACCATGTATGAGGCAGCATCAGTACAAAACAACAGAACTTTAGAATCGTCTATATTACCTGAGTATAAAGACTGTAGGCCTTTATTTACAAAATAAGCAATGGCTTAGCTATTCACTTTCGAAAGTTCCTTAACACATACGAGGTGTGGAATCGAAGATCCATCAGGACTAAGTTTTCCTACTACCATATTTGCTATATACCTATTCATAGGATCTGAGGTTTCATCCACAGAGACCCATATGTAAGAATCACCTATATCCTCCCGAATGGAAGCTAAAGTTTCATTGTATATTCTGTCTAAGTAATTTTTTCTTAGGGTCGACTCAGATGGGATATTTTGTTTGCAGTATTTTTGTAAAAACTGTCTTAAAACCGGATTTTCAATTGCATTCCAGGGAACGTTAGCAGCAACAAACGCTCTGGTTAAATCAGCATAGAAATTGCTGCTGAGATTGGATGAAGTAGGCTGTGTTAGTAAAGTTTGTTGCAGTTGATTTTTCTGCTGAGCTTTAGCCGTATGAGCCGCTCCTTGCACATGCTGCTTTAGGTGGCACTTCTTTTCTTGCGAAATCTAAAAATGTAAAGTAAGTTGAATTAAAATAAAATCCTAATTGTTGTATTGCCGTATTTCTATCACAAAGTTAGTGGGTTCGAACAATCAAAATTTTAATGACTTGCAAATACTTTAACTAACGGAATTTAAAAGGTTAAAGTGTAGTGGTCTTAAAAAGAATTATACCTCAGGATAGCTCAGTCAATGTATAAATATTATAGGCCTACTCATTAAAATTAATAGAATTTATATATTTCAACTATTGTTACATACCTGTTACTCTTGTCCCCAAGGTATCACTTTTGCCACCTTCAAAATAGTGTAAAATCTTCAATGCTTTGTGTAACGTAACACAATGTAGACCTTACTGATGAGCCCTACACCTCTTAGCTGAGAAAAATAATTATCTCCACCTCGTACAAGTGCACTCATATATTTACTGGATATATTTGCTCTACAAACCTACATATTTAAATTGATTTTTTAAATTTTTAGTAGGTTATTTTACGACGTTTTATCGACATCTTAGGTTATTTAGCTTCTGAATGAGATGAAAGTGATAATGCCGGTGAATTGAGTCCGGGGTCCAGCACCGATAGTCACCCAGCAAATGGTCATATTGGGTTGAGGGAAAATCCCGGATAAAACCTCAATCAAGTAACTTGCCCCGACCGGGAATCGAACCCGGGCCACCTGGTTTCGCGGCCAGACGCGCTAACCATTACTCCACAGATGTGGACATATGATCTTATATCGTTATATGGACACTGACACCGTTTATGAAAGAAATGTCCTGTAAATGATGCTTTTACACGATAGTGTGTTTTTTCGTCGTTACTGCAAACGGCCGCACTTCCTTTTTATGAGAAGTTTTTGATTATTTCCACCTAATTTTCTTCTAATTTCATTCAAAATTCCTCAAAATTCCCCTTTTAGTCATCCATAATCTAACCTTTTCTATTTTCTGCCTTCTCTTTGTTTCCACATATGTCCATATATCTTAATCATCTGATATCTTCTTCTGCCCCGAACTCTTTTCTCGTTTACCATTCATTCCAGTGCATCCTCCAGTAGGCAGTTTCTTCTTAGCAAGTGACCCAACCAATTGTTTTTCCTCTTCCTGATCAGTTTCAGCATCATTCTTTCTTCACCCACTCTTTCCAACACAGCTTCATTTCTTATTCTGTCTGGCCACTTCAACCTTCCGTTCTTTTCCATATCCACATTTCAAATGCTTCTATTCGCTTCTCTTCACTTCGTCGTAACGTCTATGTTTCTGCCGTCAAACAATGCTACACTCCACACAAAGCACTTCACTGGTCTCTTCCTTAGTTCGTTTTCCAGAGGTCCGCAGAAGATGCTCTTTTTTCTATTAAAAGCTTCCTTGGCCATTGCTATCCTCCTTTTGACTTCCTGGCAGCAGCTTTTACTTTAATATGTACAAATTATTTACCGAGTGACAGATTTGTTCCGGTTGTCAAACTGCATGCTGCGTGTCTTCAGTTTTGCGTCCACTCTGATGTTTTATGACTGAATCAAAAACCTGTTTCGTTATTTCATTCAGCTGTGCGTTCCGCTGAGTTGCTGTACAGGAGAAGCAGTGCTCCATTGGCGACTTTAAACTTCCCAAGTTTCCTAGTTTTCACGTTATGAAGTATACACGAATGTGATGTTCATGAAACCTAATGCATTTCCTCAAAGTTTCGTGGTACAGACAAGAGACTTTCACACGGATAGTAGCAGTGCTGATGCCTCTATTCGGTGCTCAGAGTTAATTGGCCTGATACGTGGGAAATGCTACAGGCTTTCCTACAAACATTGCTTATGGCAGAAAATTGCGGTTAAATAAATAAGAATGTGTGAAATAGTACGTACTTTCTTTTTAAATATTTGACGAAGTAACTAAAAGTAGCTCTTTAAATAAAAATTTGGTAAATTAATTTTTCACGATAATTTCTACATGCTCTTCTTAGAAGGAAAATAATTGCGTGCTATGTATGAGAAGGAACTAGATACATAGGTAACCTATTACAATATTCACAGAGATAATAGATCAAGTCATGCGAACCAGTTTTGACAGGTAATTTTCTTGATACGTCATAGTTTTGGGAGTACGAAACATAACGTGTTTCAACGCTCCTTGAGGTCATTGCTCCGCAGTGGGGACGAGTGTAACTCCAAGACTTGCGAGAGGAGAATGTAAACAAAAACGTCTCATCGCATACGTTTCGATCAAATTACTGTACTATCGTAACACTTAACACATTATTTAACAATACTGTAAACTTAATTTCTCTTCTAAATTAATTTATTTTTAATTCCTTCAAAGATAATAACTTGAATGAAGATTGAGTTATAGGATGTGTATTCGTAATAATGTTATTTTGAGTTTACATATAATGCAAAGGAATCTTTAATGGAAATAGATACAGTGAATGTTAAATTAAGTTTCATGGCTCTAAACTTAAAGTTAAAGTGGTTATAGCGTCATAAAGAGTATTATTTTGATGTACCGAAGTACGTACTGTTGGTGACTGGTAAATCCGGCCCTGTAACGAATTTCACCCACTCCACTTCTAACAGTCCGAAAGCTGTCAACAAACACGCGACAAACAGAGGTAGAGGGTAGAGAAGAGACTGCCCTGCTACTGCTACTATTGATAAAGAAAACATATTACTCACCGGTGAATCATAATGCTGTTGCTTCAATTACATTAGCCTCAGAAACCGTTTTAGCTGTATTTGATAACAGCCATCCCATTAAACTGAACACATTCACCTGTTCAAATATTTTATTTACTATTACATATTACTTGCTTATTTTCTGTTACAAAAAAGGCGCTGTTTAAAAAAAAAGCACTATATGAACGGTTGGATACACTTAGATAAATCACACGAGAAATGCCGAAATTCACACATTAACCAAAATGACACAATGCAAGAAAGGGACGAATTCACATTGCATATTTCTGACAACAAACTCATAAAGAAAATAAGTTTGAAAAGATTTCTGGTAAATTACTACGTGCATTAGTTCGCAGAAATGAACTATTTCATAAAACATTTGTGACCAATGGTAATTAAAACGTTATTGGAAACTTAGGACTGCAGTGTCCTAAATGTAATACATCAAATAGCAAATACACATTAAAGCGATCTGAGGGTATTCTGAAAATGACTATAACTACATCTAAATAGTAAATACTAGTTCGCTATTATGTAGTTTAATTAGTAACGGGAAAACGTTTCGCCTATCCAGTCGCAGTCCTTTCAACAGCTGTAAATGAATTAACATACTCCTATAATAAATTGCGAGTTAATCACACTCATCAGTAATTTCAAAATTGTTTCGATAAACTACCTGGAAATTAAGAGAAAGTGCCAGCCAGCACTTTGCTGTAAAAATAGAATAAAATAATACTTTTAAGAAGTCGCGTTGTGAAAGTAGCTAGCATTAAATTTTCACAAGAAAGAAGTGTAGGATACGCAGTTACAACAGCGTGGGTTTCACAACTAGGCAGTCCGTGGTTCCATTCCTGACGTGGGGTGAAATTTTGTCTCTATGCCACAGGACTCGGTAGGTCTTGCACTTGTCCTGTAACGTCTTCACGATGGTCCTGTATTGTGAGAGATATGCCATCCCCTACATCTCGTTGGCTTGTTAAGGCGGAGATAAAACAAGACAAAGAAAGAAGTTGTGTACGAAGGCCTGCCGAAGGATAGCGAGACTCCCTCGAATCATTAAGAAATGGACAAAGGGCTAAAGTAAGAAGAAGTTCATTAGCCGTCATCATGAATAATTATCAAATCAGGCTTGGCATTGAAATCAGATTCCCGCTTTCAAACTAGGCAGAGGGAGTCGGATGTTAACACCGAATGAGTAAGTCCAAGGCGACATTTATTACAACTAAAAACTTGAAACAATTATAAAGAAGAACACACTAACTAAACTAAATTGTTATAACAAGAACTAAAGAGCTAGTAATATATTACAGAACGCGAAAGCGAAAGATCATCAAACCAAATGTTTTCAACACGTACAACACACAGGCAGGCAAGACTGAGGACCTGACCACCTGACAACCATAAACTGACTGACAAACTCTCGCTACTGAAGCGTGTGGTGGGTGGGGAGCAATTTTCACCCCTAACTTCTCCAAGTTCTAGGGTCGGATTTACCAGTCACTAACAGTATGATATTTCCGTGCAGAAATTCTGCGTTACCACATGATAAAGGATGGATAGAACAGAGAAAAATTCTCCCCGGCACCAGAACTCGAATCTGCGTTTTCAGTTCTACTTGCTGACGCTTTATCTACTAAGCCACACTGGATTATAGTTCCGATGCCTGATCGAATCCGTCTCAGTTAAGTTCTATTTCTCAGTTTTCCTTTGGTGGCCTACCCTCATGTACTGTGTCACAGAATATGTGACATTGGCATAATGTCCAAATCACTGTGTACAGAGGTGCACTCATTACGAGTGACTACGTGGCCGGAATCCGATGGAATGAACGCCATCTTGAATCACTAAGTGATTACTTACGCATATCATATTATTATGATGTACTGAAGTACATAATGATATTTCCGTGCAGGAATTCTGCGTTACCATGTGATTAAGTATGGATAGAACAGAGAAAAATTCGAGAATTTTTCTCTGTTCTATTCATCCTTCATCATATAATAAAGAATGCTAAAAACCAAACAATTTGCGTAATTAATTGATTCAATACTTTGTTTTCATCTACAGTAATTTTATTGAAATGTATTTGATGAGACATTTTTGTTTACATTCTCCTCTCGCAAGTCTTGCGGAGTGGATGATTGCAGTTATACTCACCCACCCATACTGAGTAGCAATGACCTCAAGGAGCGTTGCAGCTTTGCAACATCTTGTATTTCTTATTCTCAAATTATTGGACGTATCAAAAACTTATTTGACAAAACTGGTTCACATTGACTTCATATATTACCACTGTGATTTAGTGCAATAGGTTCCCTTCCACTCTGTATAATGGTATAATTCATTCCATGTATCCGAAATATGTATTTTATTGGATGGAATTATATTTAAATACTATAAATACAACAGTATTGCCACTTTTAGGGTAATTCTGTACTACATAGAGTAATTCTAAGGTAAGGTTACTCTTAGGGTAATTTTAGGGTAATAATGAAGAAACTAGAAGCTGTGATATGGAAAAAGAAATTGCTTATTAAAGCATTATTTTACTATTAATATTGAACTATATCAGTCTTATTTCCAGTTCTGCTGTAATAGTTTTTTGCGGGTTCAAATTTAACACAGTCCTGAACACCATTTTTGGTACGCATAATTTCACTCATCGTGTCTGTTTTTAACTGATTTCAGTGACGAGTTTTTATTAGCTTTAGCTGGCTAAAAACTCTCTCTACTGATGCATTTGACGATGGCAGACAGAAAATAGTCTTCAGATTCGGAAACACCTGATGGTCTGCAGCATTTTTCAGAGAACAAAAAACATTTTCCAATAATCTAAAACACTTATATCAGGGCTTAAACCTAAAGATTTAGGATCAATAAGGCTATGTTGCCTCAATTCATTGAAAGTATTTTGTAATTTGACATCATGCAAATACCGATAAGTGTGAAACTAAGATGAAATTATTCTCTTGTTTTAATATTCATGTATTTCTTTTAATATAGGGTAATTTAGGATAAATCTTTGATATTGTCGGTTTACAAGCAAAACAATTTAAGTAAAAAATATTAATTAATTTTGAGAAACGGCGTTTGTATGTTCTTGGAAAAACTGAATCCTCAAAGTATTATTTTTAGTAAGTTGTTCTCTTTATGTGCATATGATTGTTCAATTCTAAGTTTATACACACAGACTGCATTGTTCACATAATATACGCCTTTTTCTCAGAAGTTATATTTTTGACTTAATGTGTTTTGCTTCTAAACCGACGATATAAAGAAAACGAATCAGGAAGGTTGTTCTTTGACACATTGTTAATATGATTTTGTAACCCAATTATGTCAGATTGCATTACTTTCTTACAATATCGGATTGGCACTGCTCCAGCCCACATAATATGAGATTTGCAATATCTGCAGTGAATTGCCCTCTTCCAAGACAATTACTTGATTAAATTACTTTAACGCGTCAACCTATAGCCCTAGTACATAGCATAACACAGCGATAATCAGAACACTGCACTCTCGGGCTAGCGTCACTTACCCGCGGACAGACACTGCCCTAGCGTGCAATCGTCGCTGCTGGCGGGTATGCTATCTCTCTATTCTTTGTGCATGACGGAGCAGAGTTCCTTACCCTCCATGCACTCTACCCATTTCAGCGAGTGCTGACGACCATTGGCCTAACAGAATTGGAAAGCCTATATTGTTTGTGCAGCAACATTTAATGGCATCCCTTTGATGAAGCGGTTGTTTGTAAATTTAACTGCATTATTTCTCGATATAAGTACTGAATTTTATGATCTTCGAAAATATTCTCGTATGTTCCACAGTTGTAGTTTGAGTGTTCTGGTTTGAAAACCTCTCGTTTTTTGATAATTTCAATATTAGTCTATTATTATTATTATTATTATTATTATTATTATTATTACTATTATTATTATTATTATTATTATTATTATTATTATTATTATTATTACCTATATACTGTATTTTAATTGGCCAAAGGGTGTTGACCAGCACATAAATAAATAAATAAATAAATAAATAAATAAATAAATAAATAAATAAATAAGTAAATAAAATAAGTAAATAAGTAATAAATAAGTAAATAAAACAAACGAACAAACGAACCAAGGAACCAACGAACGAGCGAGTGAGCAAGCATTGAGAATATTCCTCACTACAGAGGTTCTTCTCCTGCCAGAACAGTATGACATTACAGCCACACAAGCTTCACTCTTTTTTTCCATTTATTAACTGCCTCCATCGATCTCTATCTTTAGCATCATCCTCTGTGATCTCAATATTCCTCATAGGTTGCTGCATATTCTGATTCCAGTAAGTCTGTGATCGTTGTCTTCTTCTTCCCTCCTACTTCCATTCATATACCATCTTAGGAGTACATGTCTCATCCATTCTGCTTAAATGTCCATACCTACCACTTAAATCGTCCTCTTTCAATTCAGCGATTTCAACGATGTCTATTTTTTTCGTATTCAGCGTATAGCTATTTCAACGATTTCTCTCTTTTTCCGTATTCAGCGTACAGCGATTTCAACGATTTCTCTTTTTTCGTGTTCAGCGTAGAGCGATTTCAACGATTTCTCTTTTTTTCTTATTCAACGTATGGCGATCTCAACGATTTCTCTTTTTTTCTTATTCAGCGTATAGCGATTGCTACGGTGTATTTTTTTTTGTTTTGGTACTCAGCGTACAGCTATTTCAACGATTTCTCTTTTTTTTTTTTTCGGATTCTGCATACAGCTAATTCAACTATTTTTTTTTCGTATTCAGTGTATAGCGATTTCTCTTTTTTTCGTATTCAACGTACAGCTATTTCAACGATTTCCCTTTTTTTCGTATTCTGCGTACGGCTAATTCAACTACTTTTTTTCGTATTCAGTGTACAGCGATTTCAGCGATTTCTCTTTTTTTTCTTATTTAACGTATAGCTCCTTCAACGATTTCTCTTTTTTTAATTCAACGCACTCTATTTCAACCATTATTTTCCTATTCAGCGTGCAGGGATTTCAATGAATTCACCTTTTTTCTTATTCACCGCACAGCGATTTCAATGGTATCTTCCTTCTCGTATTCAGCGTACAGCGATTTCTACGGTGTTTTTTTTGTTTTGGTATTCAGCGTACAGATACTTCAACGATTTCTCTTTTTTTCGTATTCAGCCTACCGCTATTTCAACTATTTTTTACATATTCATTGTACAGCGATTTCTCTTTTTTTTCGTATTCAACGTATACCTATTTCAACGATTTCTCATGTTTTTCGTATCCAACGTACAGCAGTTTCAACCATTTTTTCCTATTCAGCGTGAAGCGATTTCAATGAATTCTCTTTTTTCGTATTCAGCGTACAGCGATTTCAACGATTCCTCTTTCTTTCGTATTCAACGTACAGCTATTTCAACCATATTTTTTGTATTCTGGGTACAGCAATTTCAAGGATTACTTCTTTTCCATATTCAACGTAAAGCGTGTTCAACTACTTCTATTATTTTTCGTATTCAGCGTACAGCAATTTCAACGATTTCTCTTTATTGTATTCAGCGTACAGCGATTTCAACGATTATTTTTCGTGTTTAACGTACAACTATTTCAACGTTTTTTTCGTATTCATCGTACAGCTATTTCTATGAATTTTTCTCCTATTCAGCGCACAGCGATTTCAAAGATTTTTTTAGTATTCAGCGTATTGCGATTTCAACGATTTTTTTCGTATTCAGCGTACAGCGATTTCAATGATTTTTTCGTATTTAGCGTACAGCTATTTGAACGATTTTCTTTCATATTCAGCGTACAGCTATTTCAAAGATTTCTCTTTTTTTCTTATTTCGCGTACAGAGATTTCAACGATTACTCTTTTCTTCATATTCAGCGTACAGAGATTTAAAAGATTTCATTTTTTCGTATTCAGCGTATAGCGATTTCAACGATTTCTCTTTTTTTCGCATTCAGGGTACAGCGATTTCAACGATTTGTCTGTTTTTCGTATTCTGTTTACAGCGATTTCAACGATTTTTTCTCGTATTAGCGTACAGCGATTTCAACGATTTCTCTTTTTTTCGTATTCAGAGTAAAGCGATTTCAACGATTTCTCTATTTTTCGTATTCAACGTGCAGCGATTGCAAAGATTTCTCATTTTTTCGTATTCGACGTACAGCGATTTCAACGATTTCTCTTTTTTCATGTTCACCGTACAGCGATTTCAACGATTTCTCGTTTTTATGATCACCGCACAGCGATTTCAACGATTTCTCGTTTCTTCGTATTCAACGTACAGCGATTTCATCGAATTCTCTTTCATGTTCACCGCACAGCGATTTCAACGATTTCTCTTTTTTTCTTAATCAACGTACAGCGATTTCAACGATTTCTCTTTTTTCATGTTCAGCGGACAGCGATTTGAACGAATTCTCTTTCTTCCGTATTCAGCGTACAGCAATTTCAACGAATTCTCTTTTTTTCGTATTCAGCGTTCAGCGATTTCAAAGATTTCTCTGTTTTCGTATCCAACGTTCGGCGATTTCATCGATTTCCCTTTTTTCGTGTTCAGGGCACAGCGATTTCAAAGGTTTGTCTTTTTTTCGTATTCAGTGTACAGCGATTTCAACGATTTTTTTTTCGTATTAGCGTACAGCGATTTCAACGATTTCTCTTTTTTTCGTATTCAGCGTAAAGCGATTTCAACGATTTCTCTATTTTTCGTATTCAACGTGCAGCTATTGCAACGATTTCTCTTTTTTTCGTATTCGACGTACAGCGATTTCAACGATTTCTCTTTTTTCATGTTCACCGCACAGCGATTTCAACGATTTCTCTTTTTTATGATCACCGCACAGCGATTTCAACGATTTCTCGTTTTTTCGTATTCAACGTACTGCGATTTCATCGAATTCTCTTTTATTTTCAACGCACAGCGATTTCAACGATTTCTCTTTTTTTCTTAATCAACATACAGCGATTTCAACGATTTCTCTTTTTTCATGTTCAACGGACAGCGATTTGAACGAATTATCTTTCTTCCGTATTTAGCGTACAGCGATTTCAACGAATTCTCTTTTTTTCGTATTCAGCGTACAGCGATTTCAAAGATTTCTCTTTTTTTCGTATTCAACGTTTGGCGATTTCAACGATTTCCCTTTTTTCGTGTTCAGGGCACAGCGATTTCAAAGATTTCTGTTTCTTCGTATTCAGCGTACAGCGATTAAGCGATTTCTATTTTTTCGTATTCAGTGTACAGCAATATAAACCTTTTCTCTTTTTTTCGTATTAAACGTACAGCGATTTCAGCGATTTCTCTTTTTTCGTGTTCAGCGTACAGCGACTTCAACGATTTCTATTTTTTTGTATTCAGCGTACGGCGATTTCAACGATTGCTCTATTTTTCGTATTCAGCGTACAACGATTTCAACGATTTCTCTCTTTCTCCTATTCAACGCACAGCGATTTCATCGATTTCTCTTTTTTCATATTCTAAGTACAGCGATTTTAACGATTTCTCTTTTTACGTGTTAAGCGCTCAGCGATATCAAAGGTTTCTCTTTTTTTCGTATTCAGCGAACAGCGATTTCAACGATTTCTCTTTTTTTCGTACTCAGCGTTCAACAATTTCAACGATTTCTCCTTTTTTCGTATTCAACGTACAGCGATTTCAACGCTATCTCCTTTTTCGTATTCAACGTACAGCGATTTCAACGAATTCTCTTTTTTCGTGTTCAGCGCACAGGACTTGAACGGTTTCTCTTTTTTTTGTATTCAGCGTACAGAAATTTCTACGATTTCTCTTTTTTTCTTATTCAGCGTATAGCGATTTCAACGATTTGTCATTTTCATATTCAACGTACAGCGATTTCAACGATTTCTCTTTTTTTCGTATTGAGCGTAAAGCGATTTCAACGTTTTTTTCGTATTCAGCGTACAGGGATTTCAAAGATTTTTTTCGTAGTCAGCGAACAGCTATTTCAACGATTTTCTTTCATTTTCAGCGTATAGCCATTTCAACGATTTCTCTTTTTTTCGTATTGAAAGTACAGCGATTAAAACAATTACTCTTTTTTTCGTATTCAGCTTACAGCGTTTTCAACGATATTTTTTTCGTATTCAGCGTACAGCTATTTCAACGATTGTCTTTCGTTTTCAGCGTACAGCGATTTCAACGATTTTTTTTCGTATTCGGCCTACAGGGATTTTAACGATTTCACTTTTTTTCGTATTCAGCGTACAGCGATTTCAACGATATTTTTTCGTATTCAGCGTACAGAAATTTCAACGATTTTTTTCGTATTCAGCGTACAACTATTTCAACGATTTCTCTTTTTTCCGTATTCAGCGTACAGCGAATTCAACGATTTCTCTTTTCTCGTATTCAGCGTACAGCGATTTCAACGATTTCTCTTTTTTTCTTATTCAGCTTATAGCGATTTTAACGATTTCTCTTTTTTACGTATTCAAAGTACAGCGATTTCAACTTTTTCTCTTTTGTTGTTATTCAGCTTACAGCGATTTCAACGATTTTTCTCTTTTTCGTATTCAGCGTACAGCTATTTCAACGATTTTTTCTCATTCAGCGTACAGCGATTTCAACGTTTTTGTATTCTGCGTACAGTGATTTCAACGTTTTTTTTCGTATTCACCGTACAGCCATTCCTACAATTTTTTCCCTATCATCGTTGAGCAGTTTCAAATATTTTATTTCGTCCGTTCACCATTCCTACCAGTGTATCCTTCTGTAGACAGTTTCTTCTTAGCCCTTGACCCAGGCAATTCCTTTTTTTCATCCTGATCATTTTCAGCATCATACTTTCTTCACCCTTTCTTTCCAACATAGGTTCATTTCTTAATCTGTCTGTCTGTTTCCCACCATCCATTCTTCTCCATATCTACATTTCAAATGACTCTAGTCTCTTCTCTTCACTTCGTCAAAATATCTATGTTTCCTCCTTATACAATGTCACACTCCACACAAAGCAATTCACTAGTTTCTCCATTAGTAGTTTTTCTAGAGTTCCGTAGAATGCTCTTTTTCTCTATTAAAGGTGTATTGTTATTATAAATGCAACTAATGATTTAAGAAAAAGGATTTGCTCTCCTAGAGGATTGTGTAACTCTGTTGACTAAATCTTTTGCATGCATTTATATTACATGAACTTGTACTCTGGTTAGTTATATATATTACACTTTGTAATATGTACAGTATTATTACTCTTCTTTACTTTAGGATAATATTTTTATTGTAATTATATATATTTTGAAAATAAAAAAGAAGGAAATAACAATTGGGGAGGTAAGGTCGGTTAGAGGGGAGGAGGAGGCCGAAATAGGAGTAATAATACTGTACAGTTTAAATAATATTGCGTGTTAGATTTAATAATAATAATGATGATAATAATAATAATAATAATAATAATAATAATAATAATAATAATAATAATAATAATAATAATAATAATAATAATAATAATAATAATAATAATAATAATAATATATTTTTAGAACGGCCTGGGAACGCGATGAAAATTGTCAGGGAATATTGGGTGAAGAAGGTATTAATTCTGTAGGTAGCCTACCCTGCATTACTGTAAATCCTAATATTCTTCACAGTCCGTCAGAAGTAGTCGCTGTCCTCAAAAATTATTCAGACTTCTTCCCTATTACTCGTAATTCGTAATTATCCGTCACCCATTATAATTACTAATTATTTTCGTTTATTCATTGTAGTCATCCTCTATTACTCGTCATCGTAGGTCATCGTCTTCAGACATTATTCTTCACCATAGTTCGTCATTCAACGTACAGCGATTTCAACGATTACTCTTTTTTATGATCACCACACAGCGATATCAACGATTTCTCCTTTTTTTCGTATTCAGCTTTCAACGATTTCAACGATGTCTCATCTTTACATATTCAACGTACAGCGATTTCATCAATTTCTCTTTTTTTCATATTCTACGTACTGCGATTTTAACGATTTCTCTTTTTGCGTTTTCAGCGCACAACGATTTTAAAAATTTCTTCTTTTTTCGTATTCAGCGGACAGTGATTTCAAACAATTTATTATTTTTCGTATTCCGCGTTCAGCTATTTCAACGATTTCTCTTTTTTTCGTATTCAACGTACAGTGATTTTAACGATTTCTTTTTTTTTTTTTTTTCGTATTCGTTGTAAAGCGATTTCAACGGTTTTTTTCGTATTCTGCGTACAGATATTTCAACGATTTCCTTTCATATTCAGCGTACAGACATTTCAACGAGTTCTCTTTATTTCTTATTTGGCGTACAGCGATTTCAACTATTTCTCTTTTTTTTCATATTCAGCGTGCAGAGATTTCAAAGATTTCATTTTTTCGTATTCAGCGTTCAGCGGTTTCAACGATTTCTTTTTTTTTTCGTATTCAGCGTACAGCGATTTCAACGATTTGTCTTTTTTTCGTATTCAGTGTACAATGTTTCAACGATTTCACTTTGTTTCTTATTAGCGTAGAGCGTTTTCAACGATTTCTCTATTTTTCGTTTTCAGTGTACAGATATTTCAACGATTTCTCTTTGTTTCGTATTAGCGTAGAGCGATTTCGCCGATTTCTTTTTTTCGTATTCAACGTACAGCGATTGCAACGATTTCTCTTTTTTTCGTATTCAACGTACAGCGATTTCAACGAATTCTCTTTCTTCATGTTCACCGCACAGCGATTTCAACGATTTCTCTTTTTTTCGTATTCAACGTACTGAGATATCAACGTTTTCTCTTTTTTCATGTTCACCGCAAAGCGATTTGAAGGAATTCTTTTTAATCCGTATTCAGCGTAAAGCAATTTCAACGAATTCCCTTTTTCTCATATTCAGCGTGCAGAGATTTCAAAGATTTCATTTTTTTTCGTATTCAGCGTACAGAGATTTCAATCTCTTCTCTTTTTTCGTATTCAGCGTACAGCGATTTCAACGATTTGTCTTTTTTTCGTATTCAGTGTACAGATGTTTCATCGATTTGTCTTTTTTATGATCACCACACAGCGATATGAATGATTTTTAATTTTTTTCGTATTTAGCGAACAGCGATTTCCACAAGTTGTCTCTTTTTTTCTTATTTGGCGTACAGCGATTTCAACTATATCTTTTTTTTTCATATTCAGCGTGCAGAGATTTCAAAGATTTCATTTTTTCGTATTCAGCGTTCAGCGGTTTCAACGATTTCTTTTTTTTCGTATTCAGCGTACAGCGATTTCAACGATTTGTCTTTTTTTCGTATTCAGTGTACAATGTTTCAACGATTTCACTTTGTTTCTTATTAGCGTAGAGCGTTTTCAACGATTTCTCTATTTTTCGTATTCAGTGTACAGATATTTCAACGATTTCTCTTTGTTTCGTATTAGCGTAGAGCGATTTCGGCGATTTCTTTTTTTCGTAATCAACTTACAGCGATTGCAACGATTTCTCTTTTTTTCGTATTCCACATACAGCGATTACAACGATTTCCCTTTTTTTATGATCACCGCACAGCGAATTCAACGATTTCTATTTTTTTCTCATTCAACGTACAGCGATTTTAACGAATTGTCTTTCTTCATGTTCACCGCACAGCGATATCAACGATTTCTCTTTTTTTCGTATTCAACGTACAGAGATTTCAATCTCTTCTCTTTTTTCGTATTTAGTTTACAGCGATTTCAACGATTTGCCTTTTTTTTCGTATTCTGTGTACAGATGTTTCATCGATTTGTCTTCTTTTCGTATTAGTGTATAGCGATTTCGACGATTTCTCTTTTTTATTCCTATTCAGCGTAAAGCGATTTCAACGATTTCTCTATTTTTCGTATTCAAGGTACAGGGATTGCAACGATTTGTCTTTGTTTCGTATTCAACGTACAGCGATTTCAACGATTGCTCTTTTTTATGATCACCACACAGCGATATGAATGATTTCTAATTTTTTTCGTATTTAGCGAACAGCGATTTCCACAAGTTCTCTCTTTTTCTTATTTAGCGTACAGCGATTTAAACGATTTCTCACTTTTTCGTATTCAGCTTACAACGATTTCAACGATTTCTCTCTTTTCCCTATTCATCGTACAGCGAATTCATCAGTTTCTCTTTTTTTCATATTCTACTTACAGCGATTATAACGATTTCTCTTTTTAAATCTTCATCGCACAGCGATTTCAAAGATGTGTCTTTCTTTCGTATTCAGCGTAGCGCGATTTCAACGATTTCTCTTTTTTTCCTATTCAGCGATAGCGATTTCAACGATTTCTTTTTTTTTCGTATTCTACGTACAGTGATTTTAAAGATTATTCCTTTTTTCTTATTCAGAGTACAGCGATTTCAATGATTTCTCTTTTTTTTCGTATTCAACGTACAGCGATTTCAACGACTTCATTTTTTCTTATTCAACGTACAGCGATTTCAACGATGTCCTTTATTTTGGGTTCAGCGCACAGCGATTTCAACGATTTCCTTTTTTCCGCATTCAGTGTACAGGGACTTCAACGTTTTCCCTTTTTTTCGTATTCAACGTACTGCGATTTCTATTTCTTTGGTATTCAATGTACAGAGATTTCAAAGATTTCTCTTTTTTTCGTATTCAACATAGAGTGATTTCAACGATTTCTCATTTCTTCTCATTCGCTGTATAGCGATTTTAACGGTTTCTCTTTTTTCTTATTCAACATACAGCGATTTCAACGATTTCTGTTTGTTAGTTTTCAGTGTACAGCGATTTGAACGGTTTCTCTTTTTTCTTCTACAACGTATAGAGATTTCAACGATTTCTCTTTTTTCTTATTCAACTCATAGCGATTTCAACGATTTCTCTTTTTTCTTATTCAGCGTACAGCGAATTCAACTATTTCTCTTTTTCTTATTCAACGTACAGCGATTTCAACTATTTCTCTTTTTTTTCGTATTCAACGGACAGCTATTTCAATGATTTCTCTTTTTTTATGAACACCGCACAGCGATTTCAACGATTTCTCTTTTTTTCTCATTCAACGGACAGCGATTTCAACGAATTCTCTTTCTTCATGTTCACCGCACAGCGATTTCAACGATTTCTCTTTTTTTTTCGTATTCAAAGTACTGAGATATCAACGATTTCTCTTTTTTCATGTTCACCGCAAAGCGTTTGGAAGGAATTCTTTTTATCCGTATTCAGCGTACAGCAATTTCAACGAATTCTCTTTTTTTCTTATTGAGCGTACAGCGATTTCAACGATTTTTCTTTTTTCGTATTCAGCGAACAGCGTTTTCAAAGATTTCTCTTTCTTCTTATTCTGCGTACAGCGATTTCAACGATATTTTTTCGGTATTCAGCGCATATCTATTTGAACGATTTTCTTTCGTATTCAGCCTACAGCGATTTGAACGATTTCTCTCTTTTTCCTATTTAGCTTACAACGATTTCTCTCTTTTTCCTATTCATTGTAAAGCGATTTCATCGATTTCTCTTTTTTACATAATTTATGTACAGCGATTATAACAATTTCTCTTTTTAAGTGTTCCTCGCACAGCGATTTCAAAGATTTGTCTTTTTTTCGCATTCAGCGTAGCGCGATTTCAAATATTTCTTTCGTATTCAGGATACTGCGATTAGAAAGATTTTTTTTCGTATTCAGTGTACAGCGATATCAACGATTTTCTTCGTATTCTGCGTACTGCAATTTGAACGATTTCTCTTTTTTTCTTATTTGGCGTACAGCGATTTGAACGGTTTCTCTTTTTTCTTCTACAACCTATAGCGATTTCAACGATTTCTCTTTCTTCTTATTCAACTCATAGCGATTTCTACGATTTCTCTTTTTTTCTTATTCAGCGTACAGCGAATTCAACGATTTCTCTTTTTTTGTATTCAACGTACAGCGATTTCAACGATTTGTTTATTTATCTTATAAAACGTACAGCGATTTCAACGATTTCTCTTTTTTCATGTTCACCGCACAGCGATTTCAACAATTTCTGATTTTTTTCGTATTCAGCGTACAGCGATATCAACGAGTTCTCTTTTTTTTCGTATTCCGCGCACAGAGATTTCAACGATATCTTTTTCTTATTCCGCATACAGCTATTTCCACGAGTTTCGTGTTCAGCGTACAGCGATTTTAACGGTTTTTTTCGAATACACCCTACAGCGATTTCAATGATTTCTCTTTTTTTCGTAATCAGCTTTCAACGATTTCAACGATGTCTCTCCTTTACCTATTCAACGTACAGCGATTTCATTGATTTCTTTTTTTCATATTCTACCTATAGCGATTTTAACGATTTCTCTCTTTGCGTGTTCAGCGAACAACGATTTCAAAGATTTCTTTGTTTTTCGTATTCAGCGTACAGTGATTTCAAACAGTTTATTATTTTTCGTATTCAGCGTTCAGCTGTTTCAACGATTTCTATTTTTTTCGTATTCAACGTACAGTGATTTTAACGATTTTTTTTTTTTTCTTATTCCGTGTACAGCGATATCAACGGTTTTTATTGTATTCTGCGTACAGAAATTTTAACGATTTTCTTTCATATTCAGCGTACAGCTATTTCAACGATTTCTCTTTTTTTCTTATTTGGCGTACAGCGATTTCAACGATTTGTCTTTTTTTCATATTCAGCGTGCAGAGATTTGAAAGATTTCATTTTTTCATATTCAGCGTACAGCGGTTTCAACGTTTTCTTTTCTTTTTCGTATTGAGCGTACAGCGATTTCAACGATTTGTCTTTTTTCGTATTCAGTGTACAATGTTTCAACGATTTCACTTTGTTTCGTATTAGCGTAGAGCGATTTCGACGATCTTTTTTTTCGTATTGAGCGTAAAGCGATATTAACGATTTCTCTATTTTTCGTATTCAGTGTACAGATATTTCAACGATTTCTCTTTGTTTCGTATAAGCGTAGAGCGATTTCGACGATTTATTTTTTTTCGTATTCAACGTAAAGCGATTGCAACGATTTCTCTTTTTTTCGTATTCAACGTACTGAGATATCAACGATTTCTCCTTTTTTTATGATCACCGCACAGCGATTTCAACGATTTCTCTTTTTTCTCATTCAACGTACAGCGATTTCAACGAATTCTCTTGCTTCATGTACACCGCACAGTGATTTGAACGATTTCTCTTTTTTTCGAATTCAACGTACTGAGATATCAACGATTTCGCTTTTGTCATGTTCACCGCAAAGCGATTTGAAGGAAATCTTTTTAATCCGTATTCTACGTACAGCAATTTCAACGAATTCTCTTTTTTTTCGTATTCACCGAACAGCGTTTGCAAAGATATCTCTTTCTTCTTATTCTGCTTACAGCGATTTCAACGATATTTTTTCTGTATTCAGCGCATATCAATTTGAACGATTTTCTCTCGTATTCAGATTACAGCGATTTGAACGATTTCTCTCTTTTTCCTATTCAGCTTACAACAATATCTCTCTTTTTCCTATTCATCGTACAGCGATTTCATCGATTCCGTTTTTTTTACATATTCAACGTACAGCGATTATAACGATTTCTCTTTTTAAGTGTTCATCGCACAGAGACTTCAAAGAAATGTCTTTTTTTCGCATTCTGCGTAGCGCGATTTCAAAGAATTCTTTCGTATTCGGCGTACTGCGATTTGAAAGATTTTTTTTCGTATTCAGTGTACAGCGATAACAACGATTTTTTTCGTATTCTGCGTACAGCTATTTCAACGATTTTCTTTCATATTCAGCATACAGCTATTTCAACGATTTATCTTTTTTTCTTATTTGGCGTACAGCGATTTGAACGATTTTTCTTTTTTTCGTATTCAGTGTACAGATATTTCATCGATTTCTCTTCTTTTCGTATTAGCGTATAGCGATTTCGACGATTTCTCTTTTTTATTCCTATTCAGCGTAAAGAGATTTCAACGATTTCTCTATTTTTTATATTCAAGGTACAGCGATTGCAACGATTTGCCTTTGTTTCGTATTCAACGTACAGCGATTTCAACGATTTCTCTTTTTTATGATCACCACACAGCGATATGAATGATTTCTAATTTTTTTTCGTATTTAGCGAACAGCGATTTCCACAAGTTCTCTCTTTTTCTTATTTAGCGTACAGCGATTTGAACGATTTCTCACTTTTTCGTATTCAGCTTACAACGATTTCAACGATTTCTCTCTTTTCCCTATTCATCGTACAGCGAATTCATCGGTTTCCCTTTTTTTCATATTCTACTTACAGCGATTATAACGATTTCTCTTTTTAAGTGTTCATCGCACAGCGATTTCAAAGATGTGTCTTTCTTTCGTATTCAGCGTAGCGCGATTTCAACGATTTCTCTTTTTTTCCTATTCAGCGATAGCGATTTCAACGATTTCTCTTTTTTTCGTATTCTACGTACAGTGATTTTAAAGATTTTTCCGTTTTTCTTATTCAGAGTACAGCGATTTCAATGATTTCTCTGTTTTTCGTGTTCAACGTACAGCGATTTCAACGACTTCATTTTTTCTTATTCAACGTACAGCGATTTCAACGATTTCCATTATTTTGGGTTCAGCGCACAGCGATTTCAACGATTTCCTTTTTTCCGCATTCAGAGTACAGGGACTTCAACGTTTTCTCTTTTTTTCGTATTCAACGTACTGCGATTTCTATTTCTTTGGTATTCAATGTACAGAGATTTCAAAGATTTCTCTTTTTTTCGTATTCAACATAGAGTGATTTCAACGATTTCTCATTTCTTCTCATTCGCTGTATAGCGATTTCAACGGTTTCTCTTTTTCGTATTGAACATACAGCGATTTCAACGATTTCTGTTTGTTAGTTTTCAGTGTACAGCGATTTGAACGGTTTCTCTTTTTTCTTCTACAACGTATAGTGATTTCAACGATTTCTATTTTTTCTTATTCAACTCATAGCGATCTCAACGATTTCTTTTTTTCTTATTCAGCGTACAGCGAATTCAACGATTTCTCTTTTTCTTATTCGACGTACAGAGATTTCAACGATTTCACTTTTTTCATGTTCACCGCACAGCGATTTTAAGGATTTATAATTTTTTTCGTATTCAGCGTACAGCGATTTCCACAAGTTCTCTTTTTTTTTCTTATTTAGCGTACAGCGATTTCAATGAGTTCTCATTTTTTTTCGTATTCAGCGTACAGCGATTTCAACGAGTTCTCTTTAGTCGTATTCCGCGTACAGCGATTTCAAAGATATCTTTTTCTTATTCCGCATACAGCTATTTTCACGATTTTCTTTCGTATTCACCGTACAGCGATTTTAACGGTTATTTTCGAATTCAGCCTACAGCGATTTCAACGATTTCTCTTTTTTTCGTATTCAGCTTTCAACGATTTCAAGGATGTCTCTCCTCTACCTATTCAACGTACAGCGATTTCATCGATTTCTCTTTTTTTCATATTCTACGTACAGCGATTTTAACGATTTCTCTTTGTGCGTGTTCAGCGCACAACGAATTCTAAGATTTCTTGTTTTTCGTATTCAGCGTACAGTGATTTCAAACAATTTATTATTTTTCGTATTCAGCGTTCAGCTATTTCAACGATTTCTCTTTATTTCGAATTCAACGTACAGTGATTTTAACGATTTTTTTTATTCGGTGTAAGGCGATATCAACGGTTTTTTTCGTTTTCTGCGTACAGATATTTCAACGATTTTCTTTCATATTCAGCGTACAGCCTTTTCAACGAGTTCTCTTTTTTTCTTATTTGGCGTACAGCGATTTCAACTATTTCTCTTTTTTTCATATTCAGCGTGCAGAGATTTCAAAGATTTCATTTTTTCGTATTCAGCGTACAGGGGTTTCAACGATTTCTTTTTTTTTATTCAGCGTACAGCGATTTCAACGATTTGTTTTTTTTTTCGTATTCAGTGTACAATGTTTCAACGATTTCACTTTGTTTCGTATTAGCGTAGAGCGATTTCAACGATTTCTCTATTTTTCGTATTCAGTGTACAGATATTTCAATGATTTCTCTTTGTTTCGTATTGGCGTAGAGCGATTTCGCCGATTTCATTTTTTCGTATTCAACGTACAGCGATTTCAACGATTTCTCTTTTTTTCGTGTTCAACGTACACCGATTTCAACGATTTCTCTTTTTTTATGATCACCGCACAGCGAGTTCAACGATTTCTCTTTTTTTTCTCATTCAACGGACAGCGATTTCAACGAATTCTCTTTCTTCATGTTCATCGCACAGCGATTTCAACGTTTTCTCTTTTTTTCGTATTCAACGTACTGAGATATCGACGATTTCTCTTTTTTCATGTTCATCGCAAAGCGATTTGAAGGAATTCTTTTTAATCCGTATTCAGCGTACAGCAATTTCAACGAATTCTCTTTTTTTCTTATACAGCGTACAGCGATTTCAACGATTTCTCTTTTTTCGTATTCAGCGAACAGCGTTTTCAAAGATTTCTCTTTCTTCTTATTCTGCGTACAGCGATTTCAACGATATTTTTTCGGTATTCAGCGCATATCTATTTGAACGATTTTCTTTCGTATTCAGCCTACAGCGATTTGAACGATTTCTCTCTTTTTCCTATTCAGCTTACCACGATTTCTCTCTTTTTCCTATTCATCGTACAGCGATTTCATCGATTTCTCTTTTTTACATATTATACGTACAGCGATTATAATGATTTCTATTTTTTTGTGTTCATCGCACAGCGATTTCAAAGATTTGTCTTTTTTTCGCATTCAGCGTAGCGCGATTTCAAAGATTTCTTTCGTATTCAGGGTACTGCGATTAGAAAGATTTTTTTTCGTATTCAGTGTACAGAGATATCAACGATTTTTTTCGTATTCTGCGTACAGCTATTTGAACGATTTCTCTTTTTTTCTTGTTTGGCATACAGCGATTTCAACGATTACTCTTTTGTTTTTTTCATATTCAACGTGCAGAGATTTCACAGATTTCATTTTTTCGTATTCAGCGTACAGCGATTTGAATCTTTTCTCTTTTTTCGTATTCAGCATACAGCGATTTGCACGATTTGTCTTTTTTTCGAATTCAGTGTACAATATTTCAACGATTTCACTTTGTTTCGTATTGGCGTAGAGCGATTTCGACGATTTCCTTTTTTCGCAGACAGCGTAGCGCGATTTCAACGATTTCCCTTTTTTTCCTATTCAGCGATAGCGATTTCAACGATCTCTCATTTTTTTAGTTTTCTGCGTACAGTGATTTTAACTATTTTGCCTTTTTCCTTATTCAGAGTACAGCGATTTCAACGATTTCTCTTTTTTTCGTAATCAACGTACAGCGATTTCAAAGACTTCTTTTTTTCTTATTCAACGTACAGCGATTTCAACGATTTCCTTTATTTTTGGTTCAGCATACAGCGATTTGAACGAATTCTCTTTTTTTCGTATTCCGCGTACAGCGATTTCAACCATTTGTCTTTTTTTCGTATTCAATGTATAATGTTTCAACGATTTCACAATGTTTCGCATTAGCGTAGAGCGATTTCAACGATTTCTTTTTTTTTCGGCTTCAGTGTACAGATATTTCATCGATTTCTCTTCTTTTCGTATTAGCTTATAGCGATTTCGACGATTTCTCTTTTTTATTCCTATTCAGCGTAAAGCGATTTCAACGATTTCTCTATTTTTAATATTCAAGGTACAGCGATTGCAACGATTTGTCTTTGTTTCATATTCAACGTTCAGCGATTTCAACGATTTCTCTTTTTTATTATCACCACACAGCGATATCAACGATTTCTATTTTTTTTCGTATTTAGCGAACAGCGATTTCCACATGTTCTCTCTTTTTCTTATTTAGCGTACAGCGATTTGAACGATTTCTCACTTTTTCGTATTCAGCTTACAACGATTTCAAAGATTTCTCTCTTATCCCTATGCATCGTACAGCGAATTCATCGGTTTCTCTTTTTTTAATATTCTACTTACAGCGATTATAACGATTTCTCTATTTAAGTGTTCATCGCACAGCGATTTCAAAGATGTGTCTTTCTTTCGTATTCAGCGTAGCGCGATTTCAACGATTTCTCTTTTTTTCATATTCAGCGATAGCGATTTCAACGATTTCTCTTTTTTTCGTATTCAACGTACAGCGATTTCACGACTTCATTTTTTCTTATTCAACGTACAGCGATTTCAACGATTGCCTTTATTTTGTGTTCAGCGTACAGCGATTTCAGCGATTTCCTTTTTTCCGCATTCAGTGTACGGGGATTTCAACGTTTTCTTTTTTTTTGTATTCAACGTACTGCGAATTCTATTTTTATCGTATTCAATGTAGAGAGATTTCAAAGATTTCTCTTTTTTTCGTATTCAACATAGAGTGATTTCAACGATTTCTCATATCTTCTCATTCGCTGTATAGCGATTTTAACGGTTTCTCTTTTTTCGTATTCTACATACAGCGATTTCAACGATTTCTGTTTGATAATTTTCAGTGTACAGCGATTTGAACGGTTTCTCTTTTTTCTTCTACAACGTATAGCGATTTAAACGATTTCTCTTTTTTCTTATTCAACTCATAGCGATTTCAACGATTTCTCTTTTTTTCTTATTCAGCGTACAGTGAATTCAACGATTTCTCTTTTTCTTTTTCAACGTGCAGCGATTTTTTAACTATTTCTCTTTTTTCATATTCAACGTACAGCGATTTCAACGATTTGTCTATTTTTCTTATAAAAAGGTACAGCGATTTCAACGATTTCTCTTAATTCATGTTCACCGCACAGCGATTTCAACGATTTCTAATTTTTTGTTTTCAGCGTACAGCGATTTCCTCAAGTTCTCTTTCTTTCTTATTTAGCGTACAGCGATTTCAACGAGTTCTCATTTTTTTCGTATTGAACGTACAGCGATTTCAACGAGTTCTCTTTTTTTTCGTATTCCGCGTACAGCGATTTCAACGATATCTTTTTCTTATTCCGTATACAGCTATTTCCACGATTTTCTTTCGTATTCACCGTACAGCTATTTTAACGGTTTTTTTCGAATTCGGCCTACAGTGATTTCAAAGATTTATCTTTTTTTCGTATTCAACCTTCAACGATTTCAACGGTGCCTCTCCTTTGCCTATTCAACGTACAGCGGTTTCATCGATTTCTCTTTTTTTTTTGATATTCTACGTACAGCGATTTTAACGATTTCTCTTTTTGCGTGTTCAGCGCACAACGATTTCAAAGATTTCTTCTTTTTTCTTATTCAGCGTACAGTGATTTCATACAGTTTATTATTTTTCGTATTCAGCGTTCAGCTATTTCAACGATTTCTATTTTTTTCGTATTCAACGTACAGTGATTTTAACGATTTCTTTTTTTTTCGTATTCGGTGTACAGCGATTTCAACGGTTTTTTTTTCGTATTCTGCGTACAGATATTTTAACGATTTTCTTTCATATTCAGCGTACAGCTATTTCAACGATTTCTTTTTTTTTCTTATTGAGCGTACAGCGATTTCAACGATTTGTCTTTTTTTCGTATTCAGTGTACAATGTTTCAACGATTTCACTTTGTTTCGTATTAGCGTAGAGCGATTTCGAGGATTTCTTTTTTTCGTATTCAGCGTAAAGCGATTTCAACGATTTCTCTATTTTTCGTATTCAGTGTACAGATATTTCAACGATTTCTCTTTGTTTCGTATAAGCGTAGAGCGATTTCGACGATTTCTTTTTTTCGTATTCAACGTAAAGCGATTGCAACGATTTCTCTTTTTTTCGTATTCAACGTACAGCGATTTAAACGATTTCACCTTTTTCTTATTCAGCGAACAGCGTTTTCAAAGATATCTCTTTCTTCTTATTCTGTGTACAGCGAATTCAACGATATTTTTTCGGTATTCAGCGCATATCTATTTGAACGATTTTCTTTCGTATTCAGCGTACAGCGATTTGAACGATTTCTCTCTTTTTCCTATTCAGCTTACAACCATATCTCTCTTTTACCTATTCATCGTAGAGCGATTTCATCGATTTCTCTTTTTTACATATTCTACGTACAGCGATTATAACGATATCTCTTTTTAAGTGCACATCGCACAGCGATTTCAAAGATTTGTCTTTTTTTCGCATTCAGCGTAGCGCGATTTCAAAGATTTGTTTCGTATTCGGCGTACTGCGATTTGAAAGATTCTTTATCGTATTCAGTGTACAACGATATCAACGATTTTTTTCGTATTCTGCGTACAGCTATTTCAACGATTTCACTTTTTTCTTATTTTGCGTACAGCGATTTCAACGATTACTCTTTTTTTCGTATTCAGCGTACAGCTATTTCAATCGTTTCTCCTTTTTCGTATTCAACGTACAGCGATTTCAACGATTTGTCCTTTTTTCGTATTCAGTGTACAGATATTTCAACGATTTCTCTTCTTTTCGTATTAGCGTATAGCGATTTCCACGGTTTCTCTTTTTTATTCCTATTCAGCGTAAAGCGATTTCAAAGATTTCTCTATTTTTCATATTCAAGGTACAGCGATTGCAACGATTTCTCTTTTTTATCATCACCACACAGCGATATCAACGATTTCTAATTTTTTTCGTATTTAGCGAACAGCGATTTCCACAAGTTCTCTCTTTTTCTTATTTAGCGTACAGCGATTTGAACGATTTCTCACTTTTTCGTATTCAGCTTACAACGATTTCAAAGATTTCTCTCTTTTTCCTATTCATCGTATAGAAAATTCATCGGTTTCTCTTTTTTTCATATTCTACTTACAGCGATTATAACGATTTCTCTTTTTAAGTGTTCATCGCACAGCGATTTCAAAGATGTGTCTTTTTTTCGTATTCAGCGTAGCGGGATTTCAACGACGTCTCTTTTTTTGCTATTCAGCGATAGCGATTTCAACGATTTCTCTTTTTTTTTCGTATTCTACGTACAGTGATTTTAAAGATTTTTTTTTCTTATTCAGAGCACAGCGATGTCAACGATTTCTCTTTTTTCGTATTCCATGTACAGCGATTACAACGACTCCTTTTTTCCTTATTCAACGTACAGCGATTTCAACGATTTCCTTTATTTTATGTTCAGCGCACAGCGATTTCAACGATTTCCTTTTTTTCGCATTCAGTGTACAGGGATTTCAACGTTTCCTCTTTTATTCGTATTCAACGTACTGCGATATCTATATTTTTCGTATTCAATATACAGAGATTTCAAAGATTTCTCTTTTTTTCGTATTCAACATAGAGTGATTTCAACGATTTCTCATTTCTTCTCATTCGCTGTATCGCGATTTCAACGGTTTCTCTTTTTTCTTCTACAACGTATAGCGATTTCAACGATTTCTCTTTTTTCTTATTCAACTCATAGCGATTTCATCGATTTCTCTTTTTTTGATATTCTACGTACAGCGTTTTTAACGATTTCTCTTTTTGCGTGTTCACCGCACAGCGATTTCAACGATTTCTAATTTAATTTCGTATTCAGCGTACAGCGATTTCCACAAGTTCTATTTTTTTCTTATTTAGCGTACAGCGATATCAACGAGTTCTCATTTTTTCTCGTATTCCGCGTACGGCTATTTCAACGAGTTCTCTTATTTTCGTATTCCGCGAACAGCGAATTCAGCGATATCTCTTTGTTATTCCACATACAGCTATTTCCACGATTTTCTTTCGTATTCACCGTACAGCGATTCTAACGGTTTTTTTCGAATTCAGCCTACAGCGATTTCAACGATTTCTCTTTTTTACGTATTCACCTTGCAACGATTTCAACGATGTTTCGCCTTTAGCTATTCAGCGTACAGCTATTTCACCGATTTATCTTTTTTTCATATTCTACGTACAGCGATTTTAACGATTTCTCTTTTTTGCGTCTTCAGCGACAACGATTTCAAAGATTTCTTTGTTTTTCGTATTCAGCGTAAAGTGGTTTCAAACAGTTTATTATTTTTCGTATTCAGCGTTCAGCTATTTCAACAATTTCTATTTTTTTTCGTATTCAACGTACAGTGATTTTAACGATTTCTTTTTTTTTTTTTTCGTATTCGGTGTACAGCGATTTCAACGGGTTTTTTTCGTAATCTGCGTACAGATATTTTAACGATTTTCTTTCATATTCAGCGTACAGCTTTTTCAACGATTTCTCTTTTTTCGTATTTGGCGTACAGCGATTTCAACGATTTCTCTTTTTTTCATATTCAGCGTGCAGTGATTTGAAAGATTTCATTTTTTCGTATTCAGCGTACAGCGGTTTCAACGATTTCTTTTTTTTCGTATTGAGCGTACAGCGATTTCAACGATTTGTCTTTTTTCGTATTCAGTGTACAATGTTTCAACGATTTCACTTTGTTTCGTATTAGCCTAGAGCGATTTCGACGATATCTTTTTTTCGTATTCAGCATATAGCGATTTCAACGATTTCTCTATTTTTCGTATTCAGTGTACAGATATTTCAACGATTTCTCTTTGTTTCTTATAAGCGTAGAGCGATTTCGACGAATTCATTTTTTCGTATTCAACGTAAAGCGATTGCAACGATTTCTCTTTTTTTCGTATTCAACGTACAGCGATTTCAACGATTTCTCCTTTTTTATGATCACCGCACAGCTATTTCAACGATTTCTCCCTTTTTTCTCATTCTACGTACAGAGATTTCAACGAATTCTCTTTCTTCATGTTCACCGCACAGCGATTTCAACGATTTCTCTTTTTTTTCGTATTCAACGTACTGAGATATCAACGATTTCTCTTTTTTCATGTTCACCGCCAAGCGATTTGAAGGAATTCTTTTTAATCCGTATTCTGCGTACAGCAATTTCAACGAATTCTCTTTTTTTTCTTATTCAGCGTACAGCGATATCAACGATTTCTCTTTTTTCGTATTCAGCGAACAGCGTTTTCAAAGATATCTCTTTCTTCTTAATCTGCTTACAGCGATTTCAACGATATTTTTTCTGTATTCAGCGCATATCTATTTGAACGATTTTCTTTCGTATTCAGCCTAGAGCGATTTGAACGATTTCTCTATTTTTTTCCTATTCAGCTTACAACGATATCTCTCTTTTTCCTATTCATCGTACAGCGATTTCATCGATTTCTGTTTTTTACATATTCTACCTACATCGATTATAACGATTTCTCTTTTTAAGTGTTCATCGCACAGCGATTTCAAAGATTTGTCTTTTTTTCGCATTCAGCGTAGCGCGATTTCTAAGATTTCTTTTGTATTCGGCGTATTGCGATTTGAAAAATATTTTTTCGTATTCAGTGTAGAGCTATTTCAACGATTTTCTTTCATATTCAGCGTACATCTATTTCGACCATTTCTCTTTTTTTCTTATTTGGCGTACAGCGATTTCAACGATTACATTTTTTTCATATTCAGCGTGCAGAGATTTTAAAGATTTCATTTTTTTCGTATTCAGCGTACAGAGTTTTCAATCTTTTCTCTTTTTTCGTATTCAGCGTCCAGTGATTTCAACGATTTGCCTTTTTTTCGTATTGAGTGTACAGATGTTTCATCGATTTCTCTTCTTTTCGTATTAGCGTATAGCGATTTCGACGATTTCTCTTTTTTATTGCTATTCAGCGTAAAGCGATTTCAACGATTTCGCTATTTTTCATATTCAAGGTACAGGGATAGCAACGATTTGTCTTTGTTTCGTACTCAACGTACAGCGATTTCATCGATTTCTCTTTTTTATGATCACCACACAGCGATATCAACGATTTCTAATTTTTTTTGTATATAGCGAACTGCGATTTCCACAAGTTGTCTCTTTTTCTTATTCAGCGTACAGCGATTTGAACGATTTCTCACTTTTTCGTATTCAGCTTACAACGATTTCAACGATTTCTCTCTTTTCCCTATTCATCGTACAGCGAATTCATCGATTTCTCTTTTTTTCATATTCTACTTACAGCGATTATAACGATTTCTCTTTTTAAGTGTTCATCGCACAGCGATTTCAAAGATGTGTCTTTCTTTCGTATTCAGCTTAGCGCGATTTCAACGATTTCTCTTTTTTTCCTATTCAGCGATAGCGATTTCAACGATTTCTCTATTTTTCGTATTCAGTGTACAGATATTTCAACGATTTCTCCTTGTTTCGTATTAGCGTAGAGCGATTTCAACGATTTCTCTTTTTTGTGATCACCGCACAGATAATTCAACGACTTCTCTTTTTTTCTCATTCAACGTACAGCGATTTCAACGAATTCTCTTTCTTCTTGTTCACCGCACAGCGATTTCAACGATTTCTCTTTTTTTCGTTTTCAACGTACTGACATATCAACGATTTCTCTTTTTTTCACGTTCACCGCAAAGCGATTTGAAGGAATTCTTTTTAATCCGTATTCAGTGTACAGCAATTTCAACGAATTCTCTTTTTCTCTTATTCACCGTACAGCGATTTCAATGATTTCTCTTTTTTCGTATTCAGCGAACAGCGTTTTCAAAGATTTCTCTTTCTACTTATTCTGCGTACAGCGATTTCAACGATATTTTTTCGGTATTCAGCGCATATCTATTTGAACGATTTTCTTTCGTATTCAGCCTACAGCGATTTGAACGATTTCTCTCTTTTTTTCCTATTCAGCTTACAACGATTTCTCTCTTTTTCCTATTCTTCATACAGCGATTTCATCGATTTCTCTTTTTCACATATTATACGTACAGCGATTATAATGATTTCTCTTTTAAAGTGTTCATCGCACAGCGATTTCAAAGATTTGTTTTTTTTTTTCGCATTCAGCGTAGCGCGATTTCAAAGATTTCTTTCGTATTCAGCGTACTGCGATTGGAAAGATTTTTTTCGTATTCAGTGTACAGCGATATCAACGATTTTTTTCGTATTCATCGTAAAGCGATTTCAACGATTTCCCTATTCTTCATATTCAGCGTACAGCGATTGCAACGATTTGTCTTTGTTTCGTATTCAACGTACAACGATTTCAACGATTTCACTTTTTTTATCACCACACAGCGATATCAACGATTTCTAATTTTTTTCGTATTCAGCGTACAGCGATTTCCACAAGTTCCCTTTTTTTTCTTATTTGGCGTACAGCGATTTCAACGTGTTCTCATTTTTTTTTTCGTATTGAGCGTACAGCTATTTTCTTTTCTACGAGTTCCCTTTTTTTCGTATTCCGCGTACAGCGATTTCAACGATATATTTTTCTTGTTCCGCATACAGCTATTTCCACGATTTTCTTTCGTATTCACCGTACAGCGATTTTAACGGTTTCTTTCGAATTCAGCCTAAAGCGATTTCAACGATTTATTTTTTCGTATTCAGCTTTGAACGATTTCAACGATGTCTCTCCTTTACCTATTCAACGTACAGCGATTTCATCGATTTCTCTTTTTTTTCATATTCTACGTAGTGCGATTTTAACGATTTCTCATTTTGCGTGTTCAGCGCACAACGATTTCAAAGATTTCCTTTTTTCGTATTTAGCGTACAGTGATTTCAAACAGTTCATAATTTATCGTATTCAGCGTTCAGCTATTTCAACGGTTTCTCTTTTTTTCGTATTCAACCTACAGTCGTTTTAACGATTTCTTTTTTTTTTTTTTTCGTATTCGGTGTAAAGCGATTGCAACGGTTTTTTTTCGTATTCTGCGTACAGATATTTCAATGATTTCTTTCATATTCAGCGTACAGCTATTTCAACGATTTGTCTTTTTTTCTTATTTGGCGTACAGCGATTTCAACGATTTCTCTTTATTTCATATTCAGCTTGCAGAGATTTCAAAGATCTGAATTTTTTGGTATTCTGCGCACAGCGGTTTCAAAGATTTCTTTTTTTCGTACTCAACGTACAGCGATTTCAACGATTTGTCTCTTTTTCGTATTCAGTGTACAATGTTTCAACGATTTCACTTTGTTTGGTATTAGCGTAAAGCGATTTCAACGATTTCACTATTTTTCGTATTCAGTGTACAGATATTTCAACGATTTCTCTTTGTTTCTTATTAGCGTAGAGCGGTTTCGCCGATTTCTTTTTTTCGTATTCAACGTACAGCGATTGCAACGATTTCTCTTTTTTTCGTATTCAACGTACAGCGATATCAACGATTCTCTTTTTTTTATGATCACCGCACAGCGATTTCAACGATTTCTCTTTTTTTCTCATTCAATGTATAGCGATTTCAACGAATTCTCTTTCCTCTTGTTCACCGCACAGCGATTTCAACGATTTCTCTTTTTTTCGTATTCTACGTACTGAGATATCAGCGATTACTCTTTTTTCATGTTCACCGCAAAGCGATTTGAAGGAATTCTTTTTAATCCGTATTCAGCCTACAGCAATTTCAACGAATTCTCTTTTTTTCTTATTCAGCGTACAGCGATTTCTACGATTTCTCTTTTTTCGTATTCAGCGAACAGCGTTTTGAAAAATTTCTCTTTCATCTTATTCTGCGTACAGCGATTTCAACGATATTTTTTCGGTATTCTGTGCATATCTATTTGAACGATTTTCTTTCGTATTCAGCCTACAGCGATTTGAACGATTTCTCTCTTTTTCCTATTCAGCTTACAACGATTTCTCTCTTTTTCCTATTCATCGTACAGCGATTTCATCGATTTCTCTTTTTTACATATTCTACGTACAGCGATTACAACGATTTCTGTTTTTAAGTGTTCATCGCACAGCGATTTCAAAGATTTGTCTTCTTATCGCATTCAGCGTAGCGCGATTTCAAAGATTTCTTTCATATTCAGCGTACTGCGATTAGAAAGATTTTTTTTCGTATTCAGTGTACAGCGATATCAACGATTTTTTTCCTTTTTTGCGTACAGCTATTTCAACGATTTCTCTCTTTTTCTTATTTGGCGTACAGCGATTTCAACGATTACTCTTTTTTTTCATATTCAGCGTGCAGAGATTTCAAAGATTTCATTTTTTCGTATTCAGCGTACAGCGATTTCAATCTTTTCTTTTTTTCGTATTCAGCGTACAGCGATTTCAAGGATTTGTTTTTTTTTCGTATTCAATGTACAATGTTTCAATGATTTCACTTTGTTTCGTATTAGCGTAGAGCTATTTCGACGATTTCTTTTCTTCGTATTCAGTGTAGCGCGATTTGAACGATTTCACTTTTTTTCCTATTCAGCGATAGCGATTTCAACGATTTCCCATTTTTTTCGTATTCTACGTACAGTGATTTTAACGATTTTTTCTTTTTTCTTATTCAGAGTACAGCGATTTCAACGATTTCCTTTATTTTTGGTTCAGCGCACAGCGATTTTAACGATTTCTTTCTTTTCGCATTCAGTATACAGGGATTTCAACGTTTTATCTTTTTTCTTGTTCAACGTACAGCGATTTCTATTTTTTTCGTATTTAATGTACAGAGATATCAAAGATTTCTCTTTTTTTCGTATTCAACATAAAGTGATTTCAACGATTTCTCTTTTCTTCTCATTCGCTGTATAGAGATTTCAACGGTTTCTCTTTTTTCGTATTCAACATACAGCGATTTCAACAATTTCTGTTTGTTAGTTTTCAGTGTACAACGATTTGAACGGTTTCTCTTTTTTCTTCTACAACGTAAAGCGATTTCAACGATTTCTCTTTTTTCTTATTCAACTCATAGCGATTTCAACGATTTCTCTTTTTTTCCTATTCAGCGTACAGCGAATTCAACGATTTCTCTTTTTCTTATTCAATATACAGCGATTTCAACGTTTTCTCTTTTTTCGTATTCAACGTACAGGGATTTCAACGATTTGTCTATTTCTCTTATAAAACGTACAAAGATTTCAACGATTTCTTTTTTTTTCATGTTCACCGCACAGCGATTTCAACGATTTCTAATTTTTTTCGTATTCAGCGTACAGCGATTTCCACAAGTTCTCTTTTTTTCTTATTTAGCGTACAGCGATTTCAACGAGTTCTCATTTTTTTCGTATTCCGCGTACAGCGATTTCAACGATATCTTTTTCTTATTCCGCATACAGCTATTTCCACGATTTTCTTTCGTATTCACCGTACAGCGATTTTAACTGTTTTTTTCGAATTCAGGCTACAGCGATTTCAACGATTTCCCTTTTTTTTCGTATTCAGCTTTCAACGATTTCAACAATGTCTCTCCTTTACCTATTCAACGTACAGCGATTTCATCGATTTCCCTTTTTTCATATTCTACGAACAGCGATTTTAAGGATTTCTCGCTTTGCGTGTTCAACGCACAACGAATTAAAAGATTTCTTTTTTTTCGTATTCAGCGTACAGTGATTTCAAACAGTTTATTATTTTTCGTATTCAGCGTTCAGCTATTTCAACGATTTCTCTTTTTTCGTATTCAACGTACAGTGATATTAACGATTTCTTTTTTTTTCGTATTCGGTGTACAGCAATTCAACGGTTTTTTTCGTATACTGCGTCCAGATATTTTAACGATTTTCATTCATATTCAGCGTACAGCTATTTCAACGATTTCTGTTTTTTACTTATTTGGCGTACAGCGATTTCAACGATTTCTCTTTTTTCATATTCAGTGTGCAGAGATTTGAAAGATTTCATTTTTTCGTATTCAGCTTACAGCGCTTTCAACGATTTCTTTTTTTTTTCGTATTGAGCGTACAGGGATTTCAACGATTTGTCTTTTTTTCGTATTCAGTTGTCAATGTTTCAACGATTTCACTTTGTTTCGTATTAGCGTAGAGCGATTTCGACGATTTCTTTTTTTCGTATTCAGCGTAAAGCGATTTCAACGATTTCTCTATTTTTCGCATTCAGGGTACAGATATTTCAACGACTTCTGTTTGTTTCGTATTAGCGTAGAGCGATTTCGACGATTTCTTTTTTTTCGTATTCAACGTACAGCGATTGCAACGATCTCTCCTTTTTTCGTATTCAACGTACAGCGATTTCAACAATTTCTCTTTTTCTATAATCACCGCACAGCGATTTCAACGATTTCTCTTTTTTTCTCATACAACGTACAGCGATTTCAACGAGTTCTCTTTCTTCATGTTCACCGCACAGCGATTTCAACGATTTCTCTTTTTTTCGTATTCAACGTACTGAGATATCAACGATTTGTCCTTTTTCATGTTCACCGTAAAGCGATTGGAAGGAATTCTTTTTAATCCGTATTCAACGTACAGCCATTTCAACGAATTCTCTTTTTTTCTTATTGAGCGTAGAGCAATTTCAACGATTTCTCTTTTTTCGTATTCAGCGAACAGCGTTTTCAAAGATTTCTCTTTCTTCTTATTCTGCTTACAGCTTTTTGAACGATATTTTTTCGGTATTCAGCGCATATCTATTTGAACGAATTTCTTTCGTATTCAGCCTACAGCGATTTGAACGATTTCTCTCTTTTTCCTATTCAGCTTACAACGATTTCTCACTTTTTCCTATTCATCGTACAGCGATTTCATCGTTTACTCTTTTTTACATATTCTACGTACAACGATTATAACGATTTCTCTTTTTATGTGTTCGTCGCACAGCGATTTCAAGATTTGTCTTTTCTTCGCATTCAGCGTAGCGCGATTTCAAAGATTTCTTTCGTATTTAGCGTACTGCTATTTCAAAGATTTTTTTTTTCGTATTCAGTGTACAGCGTTAACAACGATCTTTTTCGTATTCCGCGTACAGCTATTTCATCGATTTTCTTTTATATTCAGCGTACAGCTATTTCAACGATTTCTCTTTCTTTCTTATTTGGCGTACAGCGATTTCAACGATTACTCTTTTTATTTCATATTCAGCGTGCAGAGATTTCCAAGATTTAATTTTTTTCGTATTCTGCGTACAGCGATTTCAATATTTTCTCTCTTTTCGTATTCAGCGTACACCGATTTCAACGATTTGTCTTTTTCTTTCGTATTCAGTGTACAGATATTTCAACGATTTCTCTTCTTTTCGTATTAGCGTATAGCGATTTCGACGATTTCTTTTTTTTTATTCCTATTCAGCGTAAAGCGATTTCAACGATTTCTCTATTTTTCATATTCAGCGTACAGCGATTGCAACGATTTGTCTTTGTTTCGTATTCAACGGACAGCGATAGCAACGATTTCTAATTTTTTTTCGTATTCAGCGAACAGCGATTTCCACAAGTTCTCTCTTTTTCTTATTTAGCGTACAGCGATTTGAACGATTTCTCAATTTTTCGTATTCTGCTTACAACGATTTCAACGATTTCTCTCTTTTTCTTATTCATCGTACAGCGAATTCATCGGTTTCTCTTTTTTTCATATTCTACTTACAGCGATTATAACGATTTCTCTTTTTAAGTGTTCATCGCACAGCGATTTCAAAGATGTGTCTTTTTTTCGTATTCAGCGTAGCGCAATTTTAACGATTTCTCTTTTTTTCCTATTCAGCCATAGCGATTTCTACGATTTCTCTTTTTTTTCGTATTCTACGTACAGTGATTTTAAAGAAGTTTCCTTTTTTCTTATTCAGAGTACAGCGATTTCAACGATATCTCTTTTTTTCGTATTCAACGTACAGCGATTTCAACGAATTCTTTTTTTCTTATTCAACGTACAGCGATTTCAACGATTTCCTTTATTTTGGGTTCAGCGCACAGTGATTTCAACGATTTCTTTTTTTTTCGCATTCGGTGTACAGGGATATCAACGTTTTCTCTTTTTTTCGTATTCGACGTACTGCGATTTCTATTTTTTTCTTATTCAATGTACAGAGATTTCAAAGATTTCTCTTTTTTTCGTATTCAACATAGAGTGATTTCTACGATTTCTCATTTCTTCTCATTCGCTCCATAGCGATTTCAACGGTTTCTCTTTTTTCGTATTCAACATACAGCGATTTCAACAATTTCTGTTTGTTAGTTTTCAGAGTAAAGCGATTTGAACGGTTTCCCTTTTATCTTCTACAACATATAGCGATTTCAACGATTTCTCTTTTTTTCTTATTCAGCGTACAGAGAATTCAACGATGTCTCTTTTTCTTATTCAACGTACAGCGATTCCAACGATTTCTCTCTTTTCATGTTCACCGCACAGCGATTTCAACGATTTCTAATTTTTTTCGTATTCAGCGTACAGCGATTTCCACAAGTTCTCCTTTTTTCTTATTTAGCGTACAGCGATTTCAACGAGTTCTCTTTTTTTTCGTATTCCGCGTTCAGCGATTTCAACGATATCTTTTTCTTATTCCGCATACAGCTATTTCCACGATTTTCTTTCGTATTCACCGTACAGCGATTTTAACGGTTTTTTTCGAATTCAGCCTACAGCGATTTCAACGATTTCTCTTTTTTTCGTATTCAGCTTTCAACGATTTCAACGATGTCTCTCCTTTACCTATTCAACGTACAGCGATTTCATCGATTTCTCTTTTTTTCATATTCTGCGTACAGCGATTTTAACGATTTCTCTTTTTGCGTGTTCAGCGCACAACGATTTCAAAGATTTCTTTTTTTTTCGTATTCAGCGTACAGTGATTTCAAACAGTTTATTATTTTTCGTATTCACCGTTCAGCTATTTCAACGATTTCTCTTGTTTTCGTATTCAACGTACTGTGATTTTAACGATTTCTTTTTTTTTTTTCGTATTCGTTGTAAAGCGATTGCAACGGTTTTTTTTCGTATTCTGCGTACAGATATTTCAATGATTTTCTTTCATATTCAGCGTACAACAATTTCAACGATTTCTCTTTTTTTCTTATTTGGCGTACAGCGATTTCAACTATTTCTCTTTTTTTTCATATTCAGCGTTCAGAGATTTCAAAGATTACATTTTTACGTAGCCTATTCAGCGTACAGCGGTTTCAACGTTTTCTTTTTTTTTTCGTATTCAGCATACAGCGATTTCAACGATTTCTCTTTTTTTCGTATTCTGTGTACAATGTTTCATCGATTTCACTATGATTCGTATTAGCGTAGAGAGATTTCAACGATTTCTCTATTTATCGTATTCAGTGTACAGATATTTCAACGATTTCCCTTTGTTTCGTATTAGCGTAGAAGGATTTCGACGTTTTCTTTTTTTCGTATTCAACGTACAGCGATTGCAACGATTTCTCTTTTCTTCGTATTCAACGTGCAGCGATTTCAACGATTTCTCTTTTTTTATGATCACCGCACAGCGATTTCAACGATTTCTCTTCTTTTCTCATTCAACGTACAGCGATTTCAACGAATTTTCTTTCTTCATGTTCACCGCACAGCGATTTCAACGATTTCTCTTTTTTTTGTATTCAACGTACTGAGATATCTACGATTTCCCTTTTTTTTTCATGTTTACCGCAAATCGATTTGAAGGAATTTGTTTTAATCCGTATTGTGCGTACAGCAATTTCAACGAATTATCTTTTTTTTCTTATTCAGCGTACAGCGATTTGAACGATATTTTTTCGGTATTCAGCGCATATCTATTTAACGATTTTCTTTCGTATTCAGCCTACAGCGATTTGAACGATTGCTCTCTTTTCCTATTTAGCTTACAACGATTTCTCTCTTTTTCCTATTCATCGTAGAGCGATTTCATCGATTTCTCTTTTTTACATATTTTTTGTAGAGCGATTATAACAATTTCTCTTTTTAAGTGTTCATCGCACAGCGATTTCAGAGATGTCTTTTTTTCGCATTCAGCGTAGCGCGATTTCAAAGATTTCTTTCGTATTCAGCGTACTGCGATTAGAAAGATTTTTTTTCGTATTCAGTGTACAGCGATATCAACGATTTTTTTCGTATTCTGCGTACAGCTATTTCAACGATTTCTCTTTTTTTCTTATTTGGCGTACAGCGATTTCAACGATTACTCTTTTTTTTCATATTCTGCGTGCAGAGATTTCAAAGATTACATTTTTACGTATTCAGCGTACAGCGGTTTCAACGTTTTCTTTTTTTTCTTATTCAGCGTACAGCGATTTCAACGATTCCTCTTTTTTCGTATTCAGTGTACAAAGTTTCAACGATTTCACTTTGTTTCGTATTAGCGTAGAGCGATTTCGACGATTTCTTTTTTTCGTATTCAGCTTAGCGCGATTTCAACGATTTCTCTTTTTTTCCTATTCAGCGATAGCGATTTCAACGTTTTCCCATTTTTTTAGTATTCTACGTACAGTGATTTTAACGCTTTTTCCTTTTTCCTAATTCAGAGTACAGCGATTTCAACGATTTCTCTTTTTTTCGTAATCAGCGTACAGCGATTTCAACGACATCTTTTTTCTTATTCAACGTATAGCGATTTCAACGATTTCCTTTATGTTTGGTTCAGCGCACAGCGATTTCAACGATTTCTTTGTTTTCGCATTCAGTATACAGGCATTAAATTGTTTTCTCTTTTTTCGTATTCAAAGTAATGCGATTTCCAATTTTTTCGCATTCAATGTACAGATATTTCAAAGATTTCTCTTTTTTTCGTATTCAACATAGAGTGATTTCAACGAATTCTCTTTTCTTCTCATTCGCTGTATAGCGATTTCAACGGTTTCTCTTTTTTCGTATTCAACATACAGCGATTTCAACAATTTCTGTTTGTTAGTTTTCAGTTTACAGGGATTTGAACTGTTTCTCTTTTTTCTTCTACAACGTATAGGGGTTTCAAAGATTTCTCTTTTTTCTTATTCAACTCATAGCGATTTCAACGATTTCTCTTTTTTTCTTATTCGGCGTGCAGCGAATTCAAAGATTTCTCTTTTTCTTATTCAACGTACAGCGATTTCTACTATTTCTCTTTCGTATTCAACGTACAGCGATTTCAACGATTTGTCTATTTTTCTTATGAAACGTACTGCGATTTCAACGATTTCTCTTTTTTCATGTTCACCGCACAGCGATTTCAACGATTTCTAATTTTTTTTCGTATTCATCCTACAGCGATATCCACAAGTTCTCTTTTTTTCGTATTCAGAGTACAGCGATTTCAACGAGTTCTCTTTTTTTCGTATACCGCGTACAGCGATTTCAACGATATCTTTTTCTTATTCCGCATACATCTATTTCCACGATTTTCTTTTGTATTCACCGTACAGCGATTTTAACGGTTTTTTTTCGAATTCAGACTACAGCGATTTCAACGATTTCTCTTTTTTTCGTATTCAGCTTTCAACTACTTCAACGATGTCTCTCCTTTACCTATTCAAAGTACAGCGATTTCATCGATTTCTCTTTTTTTTATATTCTACGTACCTCGATTTTAACGATTTCTCTCTTTGCGTGTTCAGCGCACAACGATTTCAAAGATTCCTTTTTTTTTGTATTCAGCGTACAGTGATTTCAATCAGTTTATTATTTTTCGTATTCAGCGTTCGGCTATTTCAACGATTTCTAGTTTTTTCTTATTCAACGTACAGTTTTTTTTAATGATTTCTTTTTTTTTCTTATTCGGTGTAAAGCGATTTCAACGGTTTTTTTCGTATTGTGCGTACAGATATTTTAATGATTTTCTTTCATATTCAGCGTACAGCTATTTCAACGATTTCTCTTTTTTTCTCATTTGGCGTACATCGATTTCAACGATTTCTCTTTTTTTCATATTCAGCGTGCAGAGATTTGAAAGATTTCATTTTTTCGTATTCAGCGTACAGCGGTTTCAACGATTTCTTTTTATTTCGTATTGAGCGTACAGCGATTTCAACGATTTGTATTTTTTCGTATTCAGTGTACAATGTTTCAACGATTTCACTTTGTTTCGTATTAGCGTAGAGCGATTTCGACGATTTGTGTTTTTCGTATTCAGCGTAAAGCGATTTCAACGATTTCTCTATTTTTCGTATTAAGTGTTCAGATATTTCAAAAATTTCTCTTTGTTTCGTATAAGCGTAGAGCGATTTCGACGATTTAATTTTTTCGTATTCAACGTAAAGCGATTGCAACTATTTCTCTTTTTTTCGTATTCAACGTACAGCGATTTCAACGATTTTTCCTTTTTTAATGATCACCGCACAGCGATTTCAACGATTTCTCTCTTTTTTCTCATTCAACGTACAGCGATTTCAACGAATTCTCTTTCTTCATGTTCACCGCATATCGATTTCAACGATTTCTCTTTTTGTCGTATTCAACGTACTGAGATATCAACGATTTCTCTTTTTTCATGTTCACCGCAAAGCGATTTGAAGGAATTCTTTTTAATCCGTTTTCAGCGTACAGCAATTTCAACGAATTCTCTTTTTTTCTCATTCAGCGTACAGCGATTTCAACGATTTCTCTTTTTTCGTATTCAGCGAACAGCGTTTTCAAAGATATCTCTTTCTTCTTATAGTACGTACAGCGATTTCAACGATATTTTTTCTGTATTCAGCGCATATCTATTTGAACGATTTTCTTTCGTATTCAGCCTACAGCGATTTGAACGATTTCTCTCTTTTTCCTATTCAGCTTACAACGATATCTCTCTTTTTCCTATTCATCGTACAGCGATTTCATCGATTTCTCTTTTTTACATATTCTACGTACAGCGATTATAACGATTGCTCTTTTTAAGTGTTCATCGCAAAGCGATTTCAAAGATTTGTCATTTTTTCGCATTCAGCGTAGGGCGATTTCAAAGATTTCTTTCGTATTCGGCGTACTGCGATTTGAAAGATTTTTTTCGTATTCAGTGTACAGCGATATCAACGATTTTTTTCGTATTCATCGTAAAGCGATTTCAACGATTTCCCTATTCTTCATATTCAGCGTACAGCGATTGCAACGATTTGTCTTTGTTTCGTATTCAACGTACAACGATTTCAACGATTTCACTTTTTTTATCACCACACAGCGATATCAACGATTTCTAATTTTTTTCGTATTCAGCGTACAGCGATTTCCACAAGTTCCCTTTTTTTTCTTATTTGGCGTACAGCGATTTCAACGTGTTCTCATTTTTTTTCGTATTGAGCGTACAGCTATTTTCTTTTCTACGAGTTCCCTTTTTTTCGTATTCCGCGTACAGCGATTTCAACGATATATTTTTCTTGTTCCGCATACAGCTATTTCCACGATTATCTTTCGTATTCACCGTACAGCGATTTTAACGGTTTCTTTCGAATTCAGCCTAAAGCGATTTCAACGATTTATTTTTTCGTATTCAGCTTTGAACGATTTCAACGATGTCTCTCCTTTACCTATTCAACGTACAGCGATTTCATCGATTTCTCTTTTTTTTCATATTCTACGTAGTGCGATTTTAACGATTTCTCTTTTTGCGTGTTCAGCGCACAACGATTTCAAAGATTTCCTTTTTTTCGAATTTAGCGTACAGTGATTTCAAACAGTTCATTATTTATCGTATTCAGCGTTCAGCTATTTCAACGGTTTCTCTTTTTTTCGTATTCAACCTACAGTCGTTTTAACGATTTCTTTTTTTTTTTTTTTCGTATTCGGTGTAAAGCGATTGCAACGGTTTTTTTTCGTATTCTGCGTACAGATATTTCAATGATTTCTTTCATATTCAGCGTACAGCTATTTCAACGATTTGTCTTTTTTTCTTATTTGGCGTACAGCGATTTCAACGATTTCTCTTTATTTCATATTCAGCTTGCAGAGATTTCAAAGATCTGAATTTTTTGGTATTCTGCGCACAGCGGTTTCAAAGATTTCTTTTTTTCGTACTCAACGTACAGCGATTTCAACGATTTGTCTCTTTTTCGTATTCAGTGTACAATGTTTCAACGATTTCACTTTGTTTGGTATTAGCGTAAAGCGATTTCAACGATTTCACTATTTTTCGTATTCAGTGTACAGATATTTAAACGATTTCTCTTTGTTTCGTATTAGCGTAGAGCGGTTTCGCCGATTTCTTTTTTTCGTATTCAACGTACAGCGATTGCAACGATTTCTCTTTTTTTCGTATTCAACGTACAGCGATATCAACGATTCTCTTTTTTTTATGATCACCGCACAGCGATTTCAACGATTTCTCTTTTTTTCTCATTCAATGTATAGCGATTTCAACGAATTCTCTTTCCTCTTGTTCACCGCACAGCGATTTCAACGATTTCTCTTTTTTTCGTATTCTACGTACTGAGATATCAGCGATTACTCTTTTTTCATGTTCACCGCAAAGCGATTTGAAGGAATTCTTTTTAATCCGTATTCAGCCTACAGCAATTTCAACGAATTCTCTTTTTTTCTTATTCAGCGTACAGCGATTTCTACGATTTCTCTTTTTTCGTATTCAGCGAACAGCGTTTTGAAAAATTTCTCTTTCATCTTATTCTGCGTACAGCGATTTCAACGATATTTTTTCGGTATTCTGTGCATATCTATTTGAACGATTTTCTTTCGTATTCAGCCTACAGCGATTTGAACGATTTCTCTCTTTTTCCTATTCAGCTTACAACGATTTCTCTCTTTTTCCTATTCATCGTACAGCGATTTCATCGATTTCTCTTTTTTACATATTCTACGTACAGCGATTACAACGATTTCTGTTTTTAAGTGTTCATCGCACAGCGATTTCAAAGATTTGTCTTCTTATCGCATTCAGCGTAGCGCGATTTCAAAGATTTCTTTCATATTCAGCGTACTGCGATTAGAAAGATTTTTTTTCGTATTCAGTGTACAGCGATATCAACGATTTTTTTCCTTTTTTGCGTACAGCTATTTCAACGATTTCTCTCTTTTTCTTATTTGGCGTACAGCGGTTTCAACGATTACTCTTTTTTTTCATATTCAGCGTGCAGAGATTTCAAAGATTTCATTTTTTCGTATTCAGCGTACAGCGATTTCAATCTTTTCTTTTTTTCGTATTCAGCGTACAGCGATTTCAAGGATTTGTTTTTTTTTTCGTATTCAGTGTATAATGTTTCAATGATTTCACTTTGTTTCGTATTAGCGTAGAGCTATTTCGACGATTTCTTTTCTTCGTATTCAGTGTAGCGCGATTTGAACGATTTCACTTTTTTTCCTATTCAGCGATAGCGATTTCAACGATTTCCCATTTTTTTCGTATTCTACGTACAGTGATTTTAACGATTTTTTCTTTTTTCTTATTCAGAGTACAGCGATTTCAACGATTTCCTTTATTTTTGGTTCAGCGCACAGCGATTTTAACGATTTCTTTCTTTTCGCATTCAGTATACAGGGATTTCAACGTTTTATCTTTTTTCTTGTTCAACGTACAGCGATTTCTATTTTTTTCGTATTTAATGTACAGAGATATCAAAGATTTCTCTTTTTTTCGTATTCAACATAAAGTGATTTCAACGATTTCTCTTTTCTTCTCATTCGCTGTATAGAGATTTCAACGGTTTCTCTTTTTTCGTATTCAACATACAGCGATTTCAACAATTTCTGTTTGTTAGTTTTCAGTGTACAACGATTTGAACGGTTTCTCTTTTTTCTTCTACAACGTAAAGCGATTTCAACGATTTCTCTTTTTTCTTATTCAACTCATAGCGATTTCAACAATTTCTCTTTTTTTCCTATTCAGCGTACAGCGAATTCAACGATTTCTCTTTTTCTTATTCAATATACAGCGATTTCAACGTTTTCTCTTTTTTCGTATTCAACGTACAGGGATTTCAACGATTTGTCTATTTCTCTTATAAAACGTACAAAGATTTCAACGATTTCTTTTTTTTTCATGTTCACCGCACAGCGATTTCAACGATTTCTAATTTTTTTCGTATTCAGCGTACAGCGATTTCCACAAGTTCTCTTTTTTTCTTATTTAGCGTACAGCGATTTCAACGAGTTCTCATTTTTTTCGTATTCCGCGTACAGCGATTTCAACGATATCTTTTTCTTATTCCGCATACAGCTATTTCCACGATTTTCTTTCGTATTCACCTTACAGCGATTTTAACTGTTTTTTTCGAATTCAGGCTACAGCGATTTCAACGATTTCCCTTTTTTTTCGTATTCAGCTTTCAACGATTTCAACAATGTCTCTCCTTTACCTATTCAACGTACAGCGATTTCATCGATTTCCCTTTTTTCATATTCTACGAACAGCGATTTTAAGGATTTCTCGCTTTGCGTGTTCAACGCACAACGAATTAAAAGATTTCTTTTTTTTCGTATTCAGCGTACAGTGATTTCAAACAGTTTATTATTTTTCGTATTCAGCGTTCAGCTATTTCAACGATTTCTCTTTTTTCGTATTCAACGTACAGTGATATTAACGATTTCTTTTTTTTTCGTATTCGGTGTACAGCAATTCAACGGTTTTTTTCGTATACTGCGTCCAGATATTTTAACGATTTTCATTCATATTCAGCGTACAGCTATTTCAACGATTTCTGTTTTTTACTTATTTGGCGTACAGCGATTTCAACGATTTCTCTTTTTTCATATTCAGTGTGCAGAGATTTGAAAGATTTCATTTTTTCGTATTCAGCTTACAGCGCTTTCAACGATTTCTTTTTTTTTCGTATTGAGCGTACAGGGATTTCAACGATTTGTCTTTTTTTCGTATTCAGTTGTCAATGTTTCAACGATTTCACTTTGTTTCGTATTAGCGTAGAGCGATTTCGACGATTTCTTTTTTTCGTATTCACCGTAAAGCGATTTCAACGATTTCTCTATTTTTCGCATTCAGGGTACAGATATTTCAACGACTTCTGTTTGTTTCGTATTAGCGTAGAGCGATTTCGACGATTTCTTTTTTTTCGTATTCAACGTACAGCGATTGCAACGATCTCTCTTTTTTTCGTATTCAACGTACAGCGATTTCAACAATTTCTCTTTTTCTATAATCACCGCACAGCGATTTCAACGATTTCTCTTTTTTTCTCATACAACGTACAGCGATTTCAACGAGTTCTCTTTCTTCATGTTCACCGCACAGCGATTTCAACGATTTCTCTTTTTTTCGTATTCAACGTACTGAGATATCAACGATTTGTCCTTTTTCATGTTCACCGTAAAGCGATTGGAAGGAATTCTTTTTAATCCGTATTCAACGTACAGCCATTTCAACGAATTCTCTTTTTTTCTTATTGAGCGTAGAGCAATTTCAACGATTTCTCTTTTTTCGTATTCAGCGAACAGCGTTTTCAAAGATTTCTCTTTCTTCTTATTCTGCTTACAGCTTTTTGAACGATATTTTTTCGGTATTCAGCGCATATCTATTTGAACGAATTTCTTTCGTATTCAGCCTACAGCGATTTGAACGATTTCTCTCTTTTTCCTATTCAGCTTACAACGATTTCTCACTTTTTCCTATTCATCGTACAGCGATTTCATCGTTTACTCTTTTTTACATATTCTACGTACAACGATTATAACGATTTCTCTTTTTATGTGTTCGTCGCACAGCGATTTCAAGATTTGTCTTTTCTTCGCATTCAGCGTAGCGCGATTTCAAAGATTTCTTTCGTATTTAGCGTACTGCTATTTCAAAGATTTTTTTTTCGTATTCAGTGTACAGCGATAACAACAATCTTTTTCGTATTCCGCGTACAGCTATTTCATCGATTTTCTTTTATATTCAGCGTACAGCTATTTCAACGATTTCTCTTTCTTTCTTATTTGGCGTACAGCGATTTCAACGATTACTCTTTTTATTTCATATTCAGCGTGCAGAGATTTCCAAGATTTAATTTTTTTCGTATTCTGCGTACAGCGATTTCAATATTTTCTCTTTTTTCGTATTCAGCGTACACCGATTTCAACTATTTGTCTTTTTCTTTCGTATTCAGTGTACAGATATTTCAACGATTTCTCTACTTTTCGTATTAGCGTATAGCGATTTCGACGATTTCTTTTTTTTATTCCTATTCAGCGTAAAGCGATTTCAACGATTTCTCTATTTTTCATATTCAGCGTACAGCGATTGCAACGATTTGTCTTTGTTTCGTATTCAACGGACAGCGATAGCAACGATTTCTAATTTTTTTCGTATTCAGCGAACAGCGATTTCCACAAGTTCTCTCTTTTTCTTATTTAGCGTACAGCGATTTGAACGATTTCTCAATTTTTCGTATTCTGCTTACAACGATTTCAACGATTTCTCTCTTTTTCTTATTCATCGTACAGCGAATTCATCGGTTTCTCTTTTTTTCATATTCTACTTACAGCGATTATAACGATTTCTCTTTTTAAGTGTTCATCGCACAGCGATTTCAAAGATGTGTCTTTTTTTCGTATTCAGCGTAGCGCAATTTTAACGATTTCTCTTTTTTTCCTATTCAGCCATAGCGATTTCTACGATTTCTCTTTTTTTTCGTATTCTACGTACAGTGATTTTAAAGAAGTTTCCTTTTTTCTTATTCAGAGTACAGCGATTTCAACGATATCTCTTTTTTTCGTATTCAACGTACAGCGATTTCAACGAATTCTTTTTTTCTTATTCAACGTACAGCGATTTCAACGATTTCCTTTATTTTGGGTTCAGCGCACAGTGATTTCAACGATTTCTTTTTTTTTCGCATTCGGTGTACAGGGATATCAACGTTTTCTCTTTTTTTCGTATTCGACGTACTGCGATTTCTATTTTTTTCTTATTCAATGTACAGAGATTTCAAAGATTTCTCTTTTTTTCGTATTCAACATAGAGTGATTTCTACGATTTCTCATTTCTTCTCATTCGCTCCATAGCGATTTCAACGGTTTCTCTTTTTTCGTATTCAACATACAGCGATTTAAACAATTTCTGTTTGTTAGTTTTCAGAGTAAAGCGATTTGAACGGTTTCCCTTTTATCTTCTACAACATATAGCGATTTCAACGATTTCTCTTTTTTTCTTATTCAGCGTACAGAGAATTCAACGATGTCTCTTTTTCTTATTCAACGTACAGCGATTCCAACGATTTCTCTCTTTTCATGTTCACCGCACAGCGATTTCAACGATTTCTAATTTTTTTCGTATTCAGCGTACAGCGATTTCCAAAAGTTCTCCTTTTTCCTTATTTAGCGTACAGCGATTTCAACGAGTTCTCTTTTTTTTCGTATTCCGCGTTCAGCGATTTCAACGATATCTTTTTCTTATTCCGCATACAGCTATTTCCACGATTTTCTTTCGTATTCACCGTACAGCGATTTTAACGGTTTTTTTCGAATTCAGCCTACAGCGATTTCAACGATTTCTCTTTTTTTCGTATTCAGCTTTCAACGATTTCAACGATGTCTCTCCTTTACCTATTCAACGTACAGCGATTTCATCGATTTCTCTTTTTTTCATATTCTGCGTACAGCGATTTTAACGATTTCTCTTTTTGCGTGTTCAGCGCACAACGATTTCAAAGATTTCTTTTTTTTTCGTATTCAGCGTACAGTGATTTCAAACAGTTTATTATTTTTCGTATTCACCGTTCAGCTATTTCAACGATTTCTCTTGTTTTCGTATTCAACGTACTGTGATTTTAACGATTTCTTTTTTTTTTTCGTATTCGTTGTAAAGCGATTGCAACGGTTTTTTTTCGTATTCTGCGTACAGATATTTCAATGATTTTCTTTCATATTCAGCGTACAACAATTTCAACGATTTCTCTTTTTTTCTTATTTGGCGTACAGCGATTTCAACTATTTCTCTTTTTTTTCATATTCAGCGTTCAGAGATTTCAAAGATTACATTTTTACGTAGCCTATTCAGCGTACAGCGGTTTCAACGTTTTCTTTTTTTTTCGAATTCAGCATACAGCGATTTCAACGATTTCTCTTTTTTTCGTATTCAGTGTACAATGTTTCATCGATTTCACTATGATTCGTATTAGCGTAGAGAGATTTCAACGATTTCTCTATTTATCGTATTCAGTGTACAGATATTTCAACGATTTCCCTTTGTTTCGTATTAGCGTAGAAGGATTTCGACGTTTTCTTTTTTTCGTATTCAACGTACAGCGATTGCAACGATTTCTCTTTTCTTCGTATTCAACGTGCAGCGATTTCAACGATTTCTCTTTTTTTATGATCACCGCACAGCGATTTCAACGATTTCTCTTCTTTTCTCATTCAACGTACAGCGATTTCAACGAATTCTCTTTCTTCATGTTCACCGCACAGCGATTTCAACGATTTCTCTTTTTTTTGTATTCAACGTACTGAGATATCTACGATTTCCCTTTTTTTTCATGTTTACCGCAAATCGATTTGAAGGAATTTGTTTTAATCCGTATTGTGCGTACAGCAATTTCAACGAATTATCTTTTTTTTCTTATTCAGCGTACAGCGATTTGAACGATATTTTTTCGGTATTCAGCGCATATCTATTTAACGATTTTCTTTCGTATTCAGCCTACAGCGATTTGAACGATTGCTCTCTTTTTCCTATTTAGCTTACAACGATTTCTCTCTTTTTCCTATTCATCGTAGAGCGATTTCATCGATTTCTCTTTTTTACATATTCTTTGTACAGCGATTATAACAATTTCTCTTTTTAAATGTTCATCGCACAGCGATTTCAGAGATGTCTTTTTTTCGCATTCAGCGTAGCGCGATTTCAAAGATTTCTTTCGTATTCAGCGTACTGTGATTAGAAAGATTTTTTTTCGTATTCAGTGTACAGCGATATCAACGATTTTTTTCGTATTCTGCGTACAGCTATTTCAACGATTTCTCTTTTTTTCTTATTTGGCGTACAGCGATTTCAACGATTACTCTTTTTTTTTCATATTCTGCGTGCAGAGATTTCAAAGATTACATTTTTACGTATTCAGCGTACAGCGGTTTCAACGTTTTCTTTTTTTTCTTATTCAGCGTACAGCGATTTCAACGATTTCTCTTTTTTTCGTATTCAGTGTACAATGTTTCAACGATTTCACTTTGTTTCGTATTAGCGTAGAGCGATTTCGACGATTTCTTTTTTTCGTATTCAGCTTAGCGCGATTTCAACGATTTCTCTTTTTTTCCTATTCAGCGATAGCGATTTCAACGTTTTCCCATTTTTTTAGTATTCTACGTACAGTGATTTTAACGCTTTTTCCTTTTTCCTAATTCAGAGTACAGCGATTTCAACGATTTCTCTTTTTTTCGTAATCAGCGTACAGCGATTTCAACGACATCTTTTTTCTTATTCAACGTATAGCGATTTCAACGATTTCCTTTATGTTTGGTTCAGCGCACAGCGATTTCAACGATTTCTTTGTTTTCGCATTCAGTATACAGGCATTAAATGGTTTTCTCTTTTTTCGTATTCAAAGTAATGCGATTTCCATTTTTTTCGCATTCAATGTACAGATATTTCAAAGATTTCTCTTTTTTTCGTATTCAACATAGAGTGATTTCAACGAATTCTCTTTTCTTCTCATTCGCTGTATAGCGATTTCAACGGTTTCTCTTTTTTCGTATTGAATATACAGCGATTTCAACAATTTCTGTTTGTTAGTTTTCAGTGTACAGCAATTTGAACGGTTTCTCTTGTTTCTTCTACAACATATAGCGATTACAACGTTTTCTCTTTTTTCTTATTCAACTCATAGCGATTTCAACGATTTATCTTTTTTTCTTATTCAGCGTACAGTGAATTCAACGATTTCTCTTATTCTTATTCAACGTACAGCGATTTCAACGATTTGTCTATTTTTCTTATAAAACGTACAGCGATTTCAACTGTTTCTCTTTTTTCATGTTCACCGCACAGCGATTTGAACGATTTCTAATTTTTTTCGTTTTCAGCGTACAGCGATTTCCACAAGTTCTCTTTTTTTCTTATTTAGCGTACAGCGATTTCAACGAGTTCTCTTTTTTTTCGTATTCAGCGTACAGCGATTTCAACGATATCTTTTTCTTATTCCGCATACAGCTATTTCCACGATTTTCTTTCGTATTCACCGTACAGCGATTTTAACGGTTTTTTCGAATTAAGTCTACAGCGATTTCAACGATATCTTTTTTTCGTGTTCAGCTTTCAACGATTTCAACGATGTCTCTCCTTTACCTATTGAACGTACAGCGATTTCATCGATTTCTCTTTTTTTCATATTCTACGTACAGCGATTTTAACGATTTCTCTTTTTGCGTGTTCAGCGCACAACGATTTCAAAGATTTCTTTTTTTCGTATTCAGCGTACAGTGATTTCAAACAGTTTATTATTTTTCGTATTCAGCGTTCAGCTATTTCAACGATTTTTCTTTTTTTCGTATTCAACGTACAGTGATTTTAACGATTTTTTTTTCGTATTCGGTGTACAGCGATTTCAACGATTTCTCTTTTTTCGTATTCAGCCTACAGCAAATTCAACGATTTCCCTTTCTTCGTGGTCAGGGCACAGGACTTGAACGGTTTCTGTATTTTTCCGTATTCAGCGTACAGCGATTTCAACGAGCTCTCTTTTTTCGTATTTAGCGTACAGCGATTTCAACGATTTATCTTTTTTACGTATTCAACGTACAGCGATTTCAACGATTTGTTTTTGTTTCATATTAAGCTTACAGCGATTTCAACTATTTTTCTCTTTTTCGTATTCAGCGTACAGCTAATTCAACGATTTTTTTCTCATTCAGCGTACAGCGGTTTCAACGTTCTTTTTTTCGTATTCAGGATATAGCGATTTCAATGGTTTTTTTCGCATTCACCATACAGCCATTCCTATTATTTTTTCCTTTCATCGTTCAGTAATTTCAACTATTTTTTTCGTCCGTTCACCATTCCTTCCAGTGAATCCTTAAGTAGGCAGTTTCTTCTTAGCCCTTGCTCGAGGCAATTGCTTTTTTTTTTCCTGACCTTTATGAGCATCATTCTTTCTTCACCCCTTCTTTCCAACACAGCTTCATTTGTTATTCTGTCTGTCTATTTCACACCCCTATCTTTGTCACACTCCACACAAGGCACTTCACTAATCTCTTCATTAGTTGTTTTTCTAGAGTTCTGTAGAATGCTATTTTTCTCTATTAAAAGTTTAGTGTTATTATAAATGCAACTAATGTTATAAGAAAAAGGATTTGCTCTCCTAGAGGACTGTGTAACTCTTTTGACTTAGTCTTTTGTATGCATTTATTTTACATTAACTTGTACTCTAGTTAGTTAGATATAATACACTTTGTAAAATGTACAGTATTATTACTCTTCTTTACCTTAGGATATATTTTTATTGTAATGATATATATTTTGAAAATAAGAAAAAAGGGAAGTACAATTGGTGAGGTAAGGTCGGCTAGAGGGGAGGAGGAGGCCGAAATAGGAGTAATAATACTGTACAGTTTAAATGATATTGCGTGTTAGTTTTAATAATAATAATAATAATAATAATAATAATAATAATAATAATAATAATAATAATAATGATGATGATGATGATGATGATGATGATGATGATGATGATGATGATGATGATGATGATGATGATGATGATGATGATAATAATAATAATAATAATAATAATAATAATAGTAGTAATAATAATATCTTTTGAGAACGGCTTGGGAACGCGATGAAAATTGTCAGGGAATGTTGGTTGAAGAAGGTATTAATTCTGTAGGTAGCCTGCCCTGCATTACTGTAAATCCTAATATTCTTCACAGTTCGTCAGAAGTATTCGCTGTCCTCGAAAATTATTCAGACTTCTTCGCTATTACTCGAAATTCGTAATTATTCGTCACCCATTATAATTATTAATTATTTTATTTTATTCATCGTAGTCGTCCTCTATTACTCGTCATTGTAGGTCATCGTCATCAGACATTATTCGTCACCATATCTCGTCATCCAACATTATTCATTATCATAGGTTGTCTGCCACAATTAATCGTAAGTTATCCGCCACAATTCTTCATAGTCATGCCCGTAAATAGTCAATATTGATCATTAATCACCATTCATCAGTCATGCTCCATTATTCGTCGTACTGGATCATGGTATATAATTCGTCTGTAATCCTCCATTATCCGTCATAATAAGTATATCTTCAATCTTAACTCGTCATAATCATCCTCCTCGTCGTCATAGCCCATCGTCAATCACAGTTCATTATTGTCATCCTTTATTATTCGTCATTTCAAATTGTTGTTTAGCCAACAGTCCTAAAACAGATCTGAACCTCATATGGCATTACTCATGAGGCAATTAAGCCAAGAGATAATGGGGTAGATTGGCATGATCATTTCTTCTTCCACTGGATACATCGCTAATTACTTAGATATTACACTAATCTGAGGATAATTTTTTAGTAGGTTAATTTACTACGCTTTATCAACATCTTAGGTTATATAGCGCCTGAAAGAGATGAAGGTGATAATGCCGGTGAAATGAGTCCGGGGTCCAGCACCGAAAGTTACCCAGCATTAGCTCATATTGGGTTGAGGGAAATCCCCGGAAAAAACCTCAACCAGGTAAATTGCCCCGACCGGGAATCGAACCCGGGCCACATGGTTCCGCGGCTAGCGCGTCGCTGACCGTTACTCCACGGATGTGGACTCAGACTATTATGAGACACAATTAATATAATTCGTCATACTTCGTTGGTATGGTCCGAAATTAGTCAGTTTGTCTTCCGCATAACCAAGGTGAATAACATAGAAAGACGTCCAACTCAATTTACGAATTGCATTCAGCATTTTGGGGTTGTACTTTTTTTCGTATTCAGCGTACAGAGATTTCTACGGTATCTATTTATTGCCTCGTATTTAGCGTACAGCGATTGCTACGGTGTTTTTTTTTCTGTTTTGGTATTCAGCGTACAGCTATTTCAATGATTTCTCTTTTTTTCGTATTCAGCGTACCGCTAAATCAACTATTTTTTTTTTTCGTATTCGGTGTACAGCGATTTCAGCGATTTCTCTTTTATTCGTATTCAACGTACAGCAATTTTAAAGATTTCTCTTTTTTCCGTATTCAACATACAGCTATTTCAACCAATTTTTTTCTATTCAGCGTGCAGCGATTTCAATGAATTCTCCTTTTTTCGTACTCTGCGTACAGCGAATTCAATGGTATCTTTTTTCTCGTATTCAGCGTACTGCGATTTCTACGGTGTTTTTTGCTAGGGGCGTACAGCTATTTCAACGATTTCTCTTTATTTCGTATTCAGCTTACCACTAATTCAACTATTTTTTTCGTACTTAGTGTAGAGCCATTTCAACGATTTCCCTTTTTTTGGTATTCTACGTACTGTGATTTCAACGATTTTTATTTTTTCGTATTCAGCGTACAGCGATTTCAAAGATTTCTATATTTCCTATTCAGCGTAAAGCGATTTGAACGACTTTTTTGTGTTTAATGTACAGGGATATCAAAAATTTCCCTATTTTTCCTATTCAACGTACAGCGATTTCAAGGATTTCTCTTTTTTCGTATTCAACGTAAAACGATATCAACGATTTGTCTTTTTTCATCTTCACCACACAACGATATCAACGATTTCTCTTTTTTCGTATTCAGCGTACAGCGATTTCAAAGATTTCTTTTTTTCTTCTTCTGTGTACAGCGATTTTAACTATTTCTCTTTTTTTCGTATTCAGCGTACAGCAATTTCAACGATTCCTCTTTGTTTCGCATTCAATGTGCAGCTATTTCAACCATAATTTTTTTATTCAGGGTGGGCCTACAGCGATTTCAACCAGTACTTATTTTTCCGTATTCAACGTATAGCTATTTCAACGATTTCTCATTTTTTCGTATTGATCTTTAAGCGATTTAACCGATCACTATTTTTTTCCTATTCAACGTACAGCGATTTTAACGAATTCTCGTTTTTCCCATTCAGCGTACAGCGATTTCAACGATTTCTTTTTTTTCTTGTTGACCGCACAGCGATTTCAATGATTTCTCTTCTTTCGTATTCAGCACAGAGCGATTTCAACGATTTCTCTTCATTTCTTATTCAGCGTACTGTGATTTAGACGATTTCTCTTTTTTTTGTATTCAGCGTACAGCGATTTCAACGATTTCTATTTTTTCGTATTCAGCGTACAGCGATTTCAACAAATTCCTTTTTTCTTATTCAGAGTGCAGCGATTTCAACGATTTGTCTTTTTTTCGTATTCAACGTACAGCGATTTCAACGATTTCTCAATTTTTCGTATTCTGCGTACAGCGATTTCAACAATATTTTTTTCGCATTCAGCGTACAGTAGTGTCAACGTTTTTCTTTTGTATTCAGCGTACAGCTCTTTGAACGGTTTTTCTTCGAATTCAGCCTAGACGATTTCCAAGATTTCCCTTTTTTTCGTATTCAGCGTACGATTTCAACGATATCTCTCTTTTTCCTATTCAACGTACAGCGATTTAACTACTTCTCTTTTTACGTGTTCAGCACACATTGATTTTAAGGATTTCCCTTTTTTTCGTATTGAGCGTATAGCGATTTCAACGATTTCTCATTCTTCCGTATTCAGCGTTCAGCGATTTAAAAAATTTCTCTCTTTTTCGTATATGACGTACAGTGATTTCAACGATTTCTCTTTTTGCATTCGGTGTACAGCGATTTCAACAATTTCTCTTTTTTCGTATTCAACGTACAGGACTTGAAGTGTTTCTCTCTTTTTCGTATTCAGCGTACAGCGATTTCAACGATTTCTCCTTTTTTCATATTCAGCTTATTGCGATTTCAACGATTTGTCTTTTTTTCGTATCCAACGTACAGCGATTTCAACGATTTCTCTTTTTTCGTATTTAGCGTTCAGCAATATCAACTATTTATATTTTTCGTATTCAGCGTACAGCGATTTCAAAGATTTCTTTTTCTCTTCTTCTGTGTACAGCGATTTTAACGATTCCTCTTTTTTTCGTATTCAGCGTACAGCAATTTCAACGATTCCTCTTTGTTTCGCATTCAATGTGCAGCTATTTCAACCATAATTTTTTTATTCAGGGTGGGCCTACAGCGATTTCAACCATTACTTATTTTTCCGTATTCAACGTACAGCGATTTCAACGATTTCTCATTTTTTCGTATTGATATTTAAGTGATTTAAGCGATCACTATTTTTTTCCTATTCAACGTACAGCGATTTTAACGAATTCTCGTTTTTCCCTTTCAGCGTACTGCGATTTCAACGATTTCTTTTTTTTCTTGTTGACCGCACAGCGATTTCAATGATTACTCTTCTTTTGTATTCAGCGCAGAGCGATTTCAACGATTTCTCTTTATGTCTTATTCAGCGTACAGTGATTTAGACGATTTCTCTTTTTTTCGTATTCAGCGTACAGCGATTTCAACGATTTCTATTTTTTCGTATTCAGCGTACAGCGATTTCAACTAATTCTTTTTTTCTTATTCAGAGTGCAGTGATTTCAACGATTTCTCTTTTTTGCATTCGGTGTACAGCGATTTCAACAATTTCTCTTTTTTCGTATTCAACGTACAGGACTTGAAGGGTTTCTCTTTTTTTCGTATAGAGCGTACAGCGATTTCAACGATTTCTCCTTTTTTCGTATTCAGCTTATTGCGATTTCAACGATTTGTCTTTTTTTCGTATCGAACATACAGCGATTTCAACGATTTCTCTTTTTTCGTATTTAGCGTTCAGCAAATTCAACTATTTCTATTTTTCGTATTCAGCGTACAGCGATTTCAAAGATTTCTTTTTTTCTTCTTCTGTGTACAGCGATTTCAACGATTTCCCATTTTTTTCGTATTCTACGTACAGTGATTTTAACGATTTTTTCTTTTTTCTTATTCAGAGTACAGCGATTTCAACGATTTCCTTTATTTTTGGTTCAGCGCACAGCGATTTTAACGATTTCTTTCTTTTCGCATTCAGTATACAGGGATTTCAACGTTTTATCTTTTTTCTTGTTCAACGTACAGCGATTTCTATTTTTTTCGTATTTAATGTACAGAGATATCAAAGATTTCTCTTTTTTTCGTATTCAACATAAAGTGATTTCAACGATTTCTCTTTTCTTCTCATTCGCTGTATAGAGATTTCAACGGTTTCTCTTTTTTCGTATTCAACATACAGCGATTTCAACAATTTCTGTTTGTTAGTTTTCAGTGTACAACGATTTGAACGGTTTCTCTTTTTTCTTCTACAACGTAAAGCGATTTCAACGATTTCTCTTTTTTCTTATTCAACTCATAGCGATTTCAACGATTTCTCTTTTTTTCCTATTCAGCGTACAGCGAATTCAACGATTTCTCTTTTTCTTATTCAATATACAGCGATTTCAACGTTTTCTCTTTTTTCGTATTCAACGTACAGGGATTTCAACGATTTGTCTATTTCTCTTATAAAACGTACAAAGATTTCAACGATTTCTTTTTTTTTCATGTTCACCGCACAGCGATTTCAACGATTTCTAATTTTTTTCGTATTCAGCGTACAGCGATTTCCACAAGTTCTCTTTTTTTCTTATTTAGCGTACAGCGATTTCAACGAGTTCTCATTTTTTTCGTATTCCGCGTACAGCGATTTCAACGATATCTTTTTCTTATTCCGCATACAGCTATTTCCACGATTTTCTTTCGTATTCACCTTACAGCGATTTTAACTGTTTTTTTCGAATTCAGGCTACAGCGATTTCAACGATTTCCCTTTTTTTTCGTATTCAGCTTTCAACGATTTCAACAATGTCTCTCCTTTACCTATTCAACGTACAGCGATTTCATCGATTTCCCTTTTTTCATATTCTACGAACAGCGATTTTAAGGATTTCTCGCTTTGCGTGTTCAACGCACAACGAATTAAAAGATTTCTTTTTTTTCGTATTCAGCGTACAGTGATTTCAAACAGTTTATTATTTTTCGTATTCAGCGTTCAGCTATTTCAACGATTTCTCTTTTTTCGTATTCAACGTACAGTGATATTAACGATTTCTTTTTTTTTCGTATTCGGTGTACAGCAATTCAACGGTTTTTTTCGTATACTGCGTCCAGATATTTTAACGATTTTCATTCATATTCAGCGTACAGCTATTTCAACGATTTCTGTTTTTTACTTATTTGGCGTACAGCGATTTCAACGATTTCTCTTTTTTCATATTCAGTGTGCAGAGATTTGAAAGATTTCATTTTTTCGTATTCAGCTTACAGCGCTTTCAACGATTTCTTTTTTTTTCGTATTGAGCGTACAGGGATTTCAACGATTTGTCTTTTTTTCGTATTCAGTTGTCAATGTTTCAACGATTTCACTTTGTTTCGTATTAGCGTAGAGCGATTTCGACGATTTCTTTTTTTCGTATTCACCGTAAAGCGATTTCAACGATTTCTCTATTTTTCGCATTCAGGGTACAGATATTTCAACGACTTCTGTTTGTTTCGTATTAGCGTAGAGCGATTTCGACGATTTCTTTTTTTTCGTATTCAACGTACAGCGATTGCAACGATCTCTCTTTTTTTCGTATTCAACGTACAGCGATTTCAACAATTTCTCTTTTTCTATAATCACCGCACAGCGATTTCAACGATTTCTCTTTTTTTCTCATACAACGTACAGCGATTTCAACGAGTTCTCTTTCTTCATGTTCACCGCACAGCGATTTCAACGATTTCTCTTTTTTTCGTATTCAACGTACTGAGATATCAACGATTTGTCCTTTTTCATGTTCACCGTAAAGCGATTGGAAGGAATTCTTTTTAATCCGTATTCAACGTACAGCCATTTCAACGAATTCTCTTTTTTTCTTATTGAGCGTAGAGCAATTTCAACGATTTCTCTTTTTTCGTATTCAGCGAACAGCGTTTTCAAAGATTTCTCTTTCTTCTTATTCTGCTTACAGCTTTTTGAACGATATTTTTTCGGTATTCAGCGCATATCTATTTGAACGATTTTCTTTCGTATTCAGCCTACAGCGATTTGAACGATTTCTCTCTTTTTCCTATTCAGCTTACAACGATTTCTCACTTTTTCCTATTCATCGTACAGCGATTTCATCGTTTACTCTTTTTTACATATTCTACGTACAACGATTATAACGATTTCTCTTTTTATGTGTTCGTCGCACAGCGATTTCAAGATTTGTCTTTTCTTCGCATTCAGCGTAGCGCGATTTCAAAGATTTCTTTCGTATTTAGCGTACTGCTATTTCAAAGATTTTTTTTTCGTATTCAGTGTACAGCGATAACAACAATCTTTTTCGTATTCCGCGTACAGCTATTTCATCGATTTTCTTTTATATTCAGCGTACAGCTATTTCAACGATTTCTCTTTCTTTCTTATTTGGCGTACAGCGATTTCAACAATTACTCTTTTTATTTCATATTCAGCGTGCAGAGATTTCCAAGATTTAATTTCTTTCGTATTCTGCGTACAGCGATTTCAATATTTTCTCTTTTTTCGTATTCAGCGTACACCGATTTCAACTATTTGTCTTTTTCTTTCGTATTCAGTGTACAGATATTTCAACGATTTCTCTACTTTTCGTATTAGCGTATAGCGATTTCGACGATTTCTTTTTTTTATTCCTATTCAGCGTAAAGCGATTTCAACGATTTCTCTATTTTTCTTATTCAGCGTACAGCGATTGCAACGATTTGTCTTTGTTTCGTATTCAACGGACAGCGATAGCAACGATTTCTAATTTTTTTCGTATTCAGCGAACAGCGATTTCCACAAGTTCTCTCTTTTTCTTATTTAGCGTACAGCGATTTGAACGATTTCTCAATTTTTCGTATTCTGCTTACAACGATTTCAACGATTTCTCTCTTTTTCTTATTCATCGTACAGCGAATTCATCGGTTTCTCTTTTTTTCATATTCTACTTACAGCGATTATAACGATTTCTCTTTTTAAGTGTTCATCGCACAGCGATTTCAAAGATGTGTCTTTTTTTCGTATTCAGCGTAGCGCAATTTTAACGATTTCTCTTTTTTTCCTATTCAGCCATAGCGATTTCTACGATTTCTCTTTTTTTTCGTATTCTACGTACAGTGATTTTAAAGAAGTTTCCTTTTTTCTTATTCAGAGTACAGCGATTTCAACGATATCTCTTTTTTTCGTATTCAACGTACAGCGATTTCAACGAATTCTTTTTTTCTTATTCAACGTACAGCGATTTCAACGATTTCCTTTATTTTGGGTTCAGCGCACAGTGATTTCAACGATTTCTTTTTTTTTCGCATTCGGTGTACAGGGATATCAACGTTTTCTCTTTTTTTCGTATTCGACGTACTGCGATTTCTATTTTTTTCTTATTCAATGTACAGAGATTTCAAAGATTTCTCTTTTTTTCGTATTCAACATAGAGTGATTTCTACGATTTCTCATTTCTTCTCATTCGCTCCATAGCGATTTCAACGGTTTCTCTTTTTTCGTATTCAACATACAGCGATTTAAACAATTTCTGTTTGTTAGTTTTCAGAGTAAAGCGATTTGAACGGTTTCCCTTTTATCTTCTACAACATATAGCGATTTCAACGATTTCTCTTTTTTTCTTATTCAGCGTACAGAGAATTCAACGATGTCTCTTTTTCTTATTCAACGTACAGCGATTCCAACGATTTCTCTCTTTTCATGTTCACCGCACAGCGATTTCAACGATTTTTAATTTTTTTCGTATTCAGCGTACAGCGATTTCCAAAAGTTCTCCTTTTTCCTTATTTAGCGTACAGCGATTTCAACGAGTTCTCTTTTTTTTCGTATTCCGCGTTCAGCGATTTCAACGATATCTTTTTCTTATTCCGCATACAGCTATTTCCACGATTTTCTTTCGTATTCACCGTACAGCGATTTTAACGGTTTTTTTCGAATTCAGCCTACAGCGATTTCAACGATTTCTCTTTTTTTCGTATTCAGCTTTCAACGATTTCAACGATGTCTCTCCTTTACCTATTCAACGTACAGCGATTTCATCGATTTCTCTTTTTTTCATATTCTGCGTACAGCGATTTTAACAATTTCTCTTTTTGCGTGTTCAGCGCACAACGATTTCAAAGATTTCTTTTTTTTTCGTATTCAGCGTACAGTGATTTCAAACAGTTTATTATTTTTCGTATTCACCGTTCAGCTATTTCAACGATTTCTCTTGTTTTCGTATTCAACGTACTGTGATTTTAACGATTTCTTTTTTTTTTCGTATTCGTTGTAAAGCGATTGCAACGGTTTTTTTTCGTATTCTGCGTACAGATATTTCAATGATTTTCTTTCATATTCAGCGTACAACAATTTCAACGATTTCTCTTTTTTTCTTATTTGGCGTACAGCGATTTCAACTATTTCTCTTTTTTTTCATATTCAGCGTTCAGAGATTTCAAAGATTACATTTTTACGTAGCCTATTCAGCGTACAGCGGTTTCAACGTTTTCTTTTTTTTTCGAATTCAGCATACAGCGATTTCAACGATTTCTCTTTTTTTCGTATTCAGTGTACAATGTTTCATCGATTTCACTATGATTCGTATTAGCGTAGAGAGATTTCAACGATTTCTCTATTTATCGTATTCAGTGTACAGATATTTCAACGATTTCCCTTTGTTTCGTATTAGCGTAGAAGGATTTCGACGTTTTCTTTTTTTCGTATTCAACGTACAGCGATTGCAACGATTTCTCTTTTCTTCGTATTCAACGTGCAGCGATTTCAACGATTTCTCTTTTTTTATGATCACCGCACAGCGATTTCAACGATTTCTCTTCTTTTCTCATTCAACGTACAGCGATTTCAACGAATTCTCTTTCTTCATGTTCACCGCACAGCGATTTCAACGATTTCTCTTTTTTTTGTATTCAACGTACTGAGATATCTACGATTTCCCTTTTTTTTCATGTTTACCGCAAATCGATTTGAAGGAATTTGTTTTAATCCGTATTGTGCGTACAGCAATTTCAACGAATTATCTTTTTTTTCTTATTCAGCGTACAGCGATTTGAACGATATTTTTTCGGTATTCAGCGCATATCTATTTAACGATTTTCTTTCGTATTCAGCCTACAGCGATTTGAACGATTGCTCTCTTTTTCCTATTTAGCTTACAACGATTTCTCTCTTTTTCCTATTCATCGTAGAGCGATTTCATCGATTTCTCTTTTTTACATATTCTTTGTACAGCGATTATAACAATTTCTCTTTTTAAATGTTCATCGCACAGCGATTTCAGAGATGTCTTTTTTTCGCATTCAGCGTAGCGCGATTTCAAAGATTTCTTTCGTATTCAGCGTACTGTGATTAGAAAGATTTTTTTTCGTATTCAGTGTACAGCGATATCAACGATTTTTTTCGTATTCTGCGTACAGCTATTTCAACGATTTCTCTTTTTTTCTTATTTGGCGTACAGCGATTTCAACGATTACTCTTTTTTTTTCATATTCTGCGTGCAGAGATTTCAAAGATTACATTTTTACGTATTCAGCGTACAGCGGTTTCAACGTTTTCTTTTTTTTCTTATTCAGCGTACAGCGATTTCAACGATTTCTCTTTTTTTCGTATTCAGTGTACAATGTTTCAACGATTTCACTTTGTTTCGTATTAGCGTAGAGCGATTTCGACGATTTCTTTTTTTCGTATTCAGCTTAGCGCGATTTCAACGATTTCTCTTTTTTTCCTATTCAGCGATAGCGATTTCAACGTTTTCCCATTTTTTTAGTATTCTACGTACAGTGATTTTAACGCTTTTTCCTTTTTCCTAATTCAGAGTACAGCGATTTCAACGATTTCTCTTTTTTTCGTAATCAGCGTACAGCGATTTCAACGACATCTTTTTTCTTATTCAACGTATAGCGATTTCAACGATTTCCTTTATGTTTGGTTCAGCGCACAGCGATTTCAACGATTTCTTTGTTTTCGCATTCAGTATACAGGCATTAAATGGTTTTCTCTTTTTTCGTATTCAAAGTAATGCGATTTCCATTTTTTTCGCATTCAATGTACAGATATTTCAAAGATTTCTCTTTTTTTCGTATTCAACATAGAGTGATTTCAACGAATTCTCTTTTCTTCTCATTCGCTGTATAGCGATTTCAACGGTTTCTCTTTTTTCGTATTGAATATACAGCGATTTCAACAATTTCTGTTTGTTAGTTTTCAGTGTACAGCAATTTGAACGGTTTCTCTTGTTTCTTCTACAACATATAGCGATTACAACGTTTTCTCTTTTTTCTTATTCAACTCATAGCGATTTCAACGATTTATCTTTTTTTCTTATTCAGCGTACAGTGAATTCAACGATTTCTCTTATTCTTATTCAACGTACAGCGATTTCAACGATTTGTCTATTTTTCTTATAAAACGTACAGCGATTTCAACTGTTTCTCTTTTTTCATGTTCACCGCACAGCGATTTGAACGATTTCTAATTTTTTTCGTTTTCAGCGTACAGCGATTTCCACAAGTTCTCTTTTTTTCTTATTTAGCGTACAGCGATTTCAACGAGTTCTCTTTTTTTTCGTATTCAGCGTACAGCGATTTCAACGATATCTTTTTCTTATTCCGCATACAGCTATTTCCACGATTTTCTTTCGTATTCACCGTACAGCGATTTTAACGGTTTTTTCGAATTAAGTCTACAGCGATTTCAACGATATCTTTTTTTCGTGTTCAGCTTTCAACGATTTCAACGATGTCTCTCCTTTACCTATTGAACGTACAGCGATTTCATCGATTTCTCTTTTTTTCATATTCTACGTACAGCGATTTTAACGATTTCTCTTTTTGCGTGTTCAGCGCACAACGATTTCAAAGATTTCTTTTTTTCGTATTCAGCGTACAGTGATTTCAAACAGTTTATTATTTTTCGTATTCAGCGTTCAGCTATTTCAACGATTTTTCTTTTTTTCGTATTCAACGTACAGTGATTTTAACGATTTTTTTTTCGTATTCGGTGTACAGCGATTTCAACGATTTCTCTTTTTTCGTATTCAGCCTACAGCAAATTCAACGATTTCCCTTTCTTCGTGGTCAGGGCACAGGACTTGAACGGTTTCTGTATTTTTCCGTATTCAGCGTACAGCGATTTCAACGAGCTCTCTTTTTTCGTATTTAGCGTACAGCGATTTCAACGATTTATCTTTTTTACGTATTCAACGTACAGCGATTTCAACGATTTGTTTTTGTTTCATATTAAGCTTACAGCGATTTCAACTATTTTTCTCTTTTTCGTATTCAGCGTACAGCTAATTCAACGATTTTTTTCTCATTCAGCGTACAGCGGTTTCAACGTTCTTTTTTTCGTATTCAGGATATAGCGATTTCAATGGTTTTTTTCGCATTCACCATACAGCCATTCCTATTATTTTTTCCTTTCATCGTTCAGTAATTTCAACTATTTTTTTCGTCCGTTCACCATTCCTTCCAGTGAATCCTTAAGTAGGCAGTTTCTTCTTAGCCCTTGCTCGAGGCAATTGCTTTTTTTTTTCCTGACCTTTATGAGCATCATTCTTTCTTCACCCCTTCTTTCCAACACAGCTTCATTTGTTATTCTGTCTGTCTATTTCACACCCCTATCTTTGTCACACTCCACACAAGGCACTTCACTAATCTCTTCATTAGTTGTTTTTCTAGAGTTCTGTAGAATGCTATTTTTCTCTATTAAAAGTTTAGTGTTATTATAAATGCAACTAATGTTATAAGAAAAAGGATTTGCTCTCCTAGAGGACTGTGTAACTCTTTTGACTTAGTCTTTTGTATGCATTTATTTTACATTAACTTGTACTCTAGTTAGTTAGATATAATACACTTTGTAAAATGTACAGTATTATTACTCTTCTTTACCTTAGGATATATTTTTATTGTAATGATATATATTTTGAAAATAAGAAAAAAGGGAAGTACAATTGGTGAGGTAAGGTCGGCTAGAGGGGAGGAGGAGGCCGAAATAGGAGTAATAATACTGTACAGTTTAAATGATATTGCGTGTTAGTTTTAATAATAATAATAATAATAATAATAATAATAATAATAATAATAATAATAATAATAATAATAATGATGATGATGATGATGATGATGATGATGATGATGATGATGATGATGATGATGATGATGATGATGATGATGATGATGATGATGATGATGATGATAATAATAATAATAATAATAATAATAATAATAATAGTAATAATAATATCTTTTGAGAACGGCTTGGGAACGCGATGAAAATTGTCAGGGAATGTTGGTTGAAGAAGGTATTAATTCTGTAGGTAGCCTGCCCTGCATTACTGTAAATCCTAATATTCTTCACAGTTCGTCAGAAGTATTCGCTGTCCTCGAAAATTATTCAGACTTCTTCGCTATTACTCGAAATTCGTAATTATTCGTCACCCATTATAATTATTAATTATTTTATTTTATTCATCGTAGTCGTCCTCTATTACTCGTCATTGTAGGTCATCGTCATCAGACATTATTCGTCACCATATCTCGTCATCCAACATTATTCATTATCATAGGTTGTCTGCCACAATTAATCGTAAGTTATCCGCCACAATTCTTCATAGTCATGCCCGTAAATAGTCAATATTGATCATTAATCACCATTCATCAGTCATGCTCCATTATTCGTCGTACTGGATCATGGTATATAATTCGTCTGTAATCCTCCATTATCCGTCATAATAAGTATATCTTCAATCTTAACTCGTCATAATCATCCTCCTCGTCGTCATAGCCCATCGTCAATCACAGTTCATTATTGTCATCCTTTATTATTCGTCATTTCAAATTGTTGTTTAGCCAACAGTCCTAAAACAGATCTGAACCTCATATGGCATTACTCATGAGGCAATTAAGCCAAGAGATAATGGGGTAGATTGGCATGATCATTTCTTCTTCCACTGGATACATCGCTAATTACTTAGATATTACACTAATCTGAGGATAATTTTTTAGTAGGTTAATTTACTACGCTTTATCAACATCTTAGGTTATATAGCGCCTGAAAGAGATGAAGGTGATAATGCCGGTGAAATGAGTCCGGGGTCCAGCACCGAAAGTTACCCAGCATTAGCTCATATTGGGTTGAGGGAAATCCCCGGAAAAAACCTCAACCAGGTAAATTGCCCCGACCGGGAATCGAACCCGGGCCACATGGTTCCGCGGCTAGCGCGTCGCTGACCGTTACTCCACGGATGTGGACTCAGACTATTATGAGACACAATTAATATAATTCGTCATACTTCGTTGGTATGGTCCGAAATTAGTCAGTTTGTCTTCCGCATAACCAAGGTGAATAACATAGAAAGACGTCCAACTCAATTTACGAATTGCATTCAGCATTTTGGGGTTGTACTTTTTTTCGTATTCAGCGTACAGAGATTTCTACGGTATCTATTTATTGCCTCGTATTTAGCGTACAGCGATTGCTACGGTGTTTTTTTTTCTGTTTTGGTATTCAGCGTACAGCTATTTCAATGATTTCTCTTTTTTTCGTATTCAGCGTACCGCTAAATCAACTATTTTTTTTTTTCGTATTCGGTGTACAGCGATTTCAGCGATTTCTCTTTTATTCGTATTCAACGTACAGCAATTTTAAAGATTTCTCTTTTTTCCGTATTCAACATACAGCTATTTCAACCAATTTTTTTCTATTCAGCGTGCAGCGATTTCAATGAATTCTCCTTTTTTCGTACTCTGCGTACAGCGAATTCAATGGTATCTTTTTTCTCGTATTCAGCGTACTGCGATTTCTACGGTGTTTTTTGCTAGGGGCGTACAGCTATTTCAACGATTTCTCTTTATTTCGTATTCAGCTTACCACTAATTCAACTATTTTTTTCGTACTTAGTGTAGAGCCATTTCAACGATTTCCCTTTTTTTGGTATTCTACGTACTGTGATTTCAACGATTTTTATTTTTTCGTATTCAGCGTACAGCGATTTCAAAGATTTCTATATTTCCTATTCAGCGTAAAGCGATTTGAACGACTTTTTTGTGTTTAATGTACAGGGATATCAAAAATTTCCCTATTTTTCCTATTCAACGTACAGCGATTTCAAGGATTTCTCTTTTTTCGTATTCAACGTAAAACGATATCAACGATTTGTCTTTTTTCATCTTCACCACACAACGATATCAACGATTTCTCTTTTTTCGTATTCAGCGTACAGCGATTTCAAAGATTTCTTTTTTTCTTCTTCTGTGTACAGCGATTTTAACTATTTCTCTTTTTTTCGTATTCAGCGTACAGCAATTTCAACGATTCCTCTTTGTTTCGCATTCAATGTGCAGCTATTTCAACCATAATTTTTTTATTCAGGGTGGGCCTACAGCGATTTCAACCAGTACTTATTTTTCCGTATTCAACGTATAGCTATTTCAACGATTTCTCATTTTTTCGTATTGATCTTTAAGCGATTTAACCGATCACTATTTTTTTCCTATTCAACGTACAGCGATTTTAACGAATTCTCGTTTTTCCCATTCAGCGTACAGCGATTTCAACGATTTTTTTTTCTTGTTGACCGCACAGCGATTTCAATGATTTCTCTTCTTTCGTATTCAGCACAGAGCGATTTCAACGATTTCTCTTCATTTCTTATTCAGCGTACTGTGATTTAGACGATTTCTCTTTTTTTTGTATTCAGCGTACAGCGATTTCAACGATTTCTATTTTTTCGTATTCAGCGTACAGCGATTTCAACAAATTCCTTTTTTCTTATTCAGAGTGCAGCGATTTCAACGATTTGTCTTTTTTTCGTATTCAACGTACAGCGATTTCAACGATTTCTCAATTTTTCGTATTCTGCGTACAGCGATTTCAACAATATTTTTTTCGCATTCAGCGTACAGTAGTGTCAACGTTTTTCTTTTGTATTCAGCGTACAGCTCTTTGAACGGTTTTTCTTCGAATTCAGCCTAGACGATTTCCAAGATTTCCCTTTTTTTCGTATTCAGCGTACGATTTCAACGATATCTCTCTTTTTCCTATTCAACGTACAGCGATTTAACTACTTCTCTTTTTACGTGTTCAGCACACATTGATTTTAAGGATTTCCCTTTTTTTCGTATTGAGCGTATAGCGATTTCAACGATTTCTCATTCTTCCGTATTCAGCGTTCAGCGATTTAAAAAATTTCTCTCTTTTTCGTATATGACGTACAGTGATTTCAACGATTTCTCTTTTTGCATTCGGTGTACAGCGATTTCAACAATTTCTCTTTTTTCGTATTCAACGTACAGGACTTGAAGTGTTTCTCTCTTTTTCGTATTCAGCGTACAGCGATTTCAACGATTTCTCCTTTTTTCATATTCAGCTTATTGCGATTTCAACGATTTGTCTTTTTTTCGTATCCAACGTACAGCGATTTCAACGATTTCTCTTTTTTCGTATTTAGCGTTCAGCAATATCAACTATTTATATTTTTCGTATTCAGCGTACAGCGATTTCAAAGATTTCTTTTTCTCTTCTTCTGTGTACAGCGATTTTAACGATTCCTCTTTTTTTCGTATTCAGCGTACAGCAATTTCAACGATTCCTCTTTGTTTCGCATTCAATGTGCAGCTATTTCAACCATAATTTTTTTATTCAGGGTGGGCCTACAGCGATTTCAACCATTACTTATTTTTCCGTATTCAACGTACAGCGATTTCAACGATTTCTCATTTTTTCGTATTGATATTTAAGTGATTTAAGCGATCACTATTTTTTTCCTATTCAACGTACAGCGATTTTAACGAATTCTCGTTTTTCCCTTTCAGCGTACTGCGATTTCAACGATTTCTTTTTTTTCTTGTTGACCGCACAGCGATTTCAATGATTACTCTTCTTTTGTATTCAGCGCAGAGCGATTTCAACGATTTCTCTTTATGTCTTATTCAGCGTACAGTGATTTAGACGATTTCTCTTTTTTTCGTATTCAGCGTACAGCGATTTCAACGATTTCTATTTTTTCGTATTCAGCGTACAGCGATTTCAACTAATTCTTTTTTTCTTATTCAGAGTGCAGTGATTTCAACGATTTCTCTTTTTTGCATTCGGTGTACAGCGATTTCAACAATTTCTCTTTTTTCGTATTCAACGTACAGGACTTGAAGGGTTTCTCTTTTTTTCGTATAGAGCGTACAGCGATTTCAACGATTTCTCCTTTTTTCGTATTCAGCTTATTGCGATTTCAACGATTTGTCTTTTTTTCGTATCGAACATACAGCGATTTCAACGATTTCTCTTTTTTCGTATTTAGCGTTCAGCAAATTCAACTATTTCTATTTTTCGTATTCAGCGTACAGCGATTTCAAAGATTTCTTTTTTTCTTCTTCTGTGTACAGCGATTTTAACGATTCCTCTTTTTTTCGTATTCAGCGTACAGCAATTTCAACGATTCCTCTTTGTTTCGCATTCAATGTGCAGCTGTTTCAACCATAATTTTTTTATTCAGGGTGGGCCTACAGCGATTTCAACCATTACTTATTTTTCCGTATTCAGCGTACAGCGATTTCAACGATTTCTCATTTTTTCGTATTGATCTTTAAGCGATTTAACCGATCACTCTTTTTTTCCTATTCAATGTACAGCGATTTTAACGAACCCTCGTTTTTCCCATTCACCGTACAGCGATTTCAACGATTTCTTTTTTTTCTTGTTGACCGCACAGTGATTTCAATGATTTCTCTTCTTTCGTATTCAGCGCAGAGCGATTTCAACGATTTCTCTTTATGTCTTATTCAGCGTACAGTGATTTAGACGATTTCTCTTTTTTTCGTATTCAGCGTACAGCGATTTCAACGATTTCTATATTTTCGTATTCAGCGTACAGCGATTTCAACAAATTCTTTTTTCCTTATTCAGAGTGCAGCGATTTCAACGATTTGTCTTTTTTTCGTATTCAACGTACAGCGATTTCAACGATTTCTCATTTTTTCGTATTCTGCGTACAGCGATATCAACAACAATTTTTTCGCAATCGGCGTACAGTAGTGTCAACGTTTTTCTTTTGTATTCAGCGTACAGCTCTTTGAACGGGTTTTCTTCGAATTCAGCCTAGATCGATTTCCAAGATTTCCCTTTTTTTCGTATTCAGCGTACGATTACAACGATATCTCTCTTTTTCCTATTCAACGTACAGCGATTTAACTACTTCTCTTTTTACGTGTTCAGCACACATTGATTTTAAGGATTTCCCTTTTTTTCGTATTGAGCGTATAGCGATATCAACGATTTCTCATTCTTCCGTATTCAGCGTTCAGCGGTTTCAAATATTTCTCTCTTTTTCGTATATAACGTGCAGTGATTTCAACGATTTCTCTTTTTTGCATTCGGTGTACAGCGTTTTCAACAATTTCTCTTTTTTCGTATTCAACGTACAGGACTTGAAGGGTTTCTCTTTTTTTCGTATTCAGCGTACAGCGATTTCAACGATTTCTCATTTTTTCGTATTCAGCTTATTGCGATTTCAACGATTTGTGTTTTTTTCGAATCGAACGTACAGCGATTTCAACGATTTCTCTTTTTTCGTATTTAACGTTCAGCAACTTCAACTATTTCTATTTTTCGTATTCAGCGTACAGCGATTTCAAAGATTTCTTTTTTTCTTCTTCTGAGTACAGCGATTTTAACGATTCCTCTTTTTTTCGTATTCAGCGTACAGCAATTTCAACGATTCCTCTTTGTTTCGCATTCAATGTGCAGCAATTCAACCATAATTTTTTTTATTCAGGGTGGGCCTACAGCGATTTCAACCGTTACTTATTTAACCGTATTCAACGTACAGCGATTTCAACGATTTCTCATTTTTTCATATTGATCTTTAAGCGATTTAACCGATCACTCTTTTTTTCCTGTTCAACGTACAGCGATTTTAACGATTTCTCGTTTTTCCCATTCATCGTGTAGCGATTTCAACGATTTATTTTTTTTTCTTGTTGACCGCACACCGATTTCAATGATTTCTCTTCTTTCGTATTCAGCGCACAGCGATTTCAACGATTTATCTTTATTTCTCATTCAGCGTACAGTGATTTAGACGATTTTTTTTCGTATTCAGCGTACAGCGATTTCTACGATTTCTCTTTTTTCGTATTCAGCGTACAGCGATTTCAACAAATTCCCTTTTTTTCTTATTCTGAGTGCAGCGATTTCAACGATTTCTCTTTTTTCTTCGTATTCAACGTACAGCGATTTCAACGATTTCTCATTTTTTCGTATTCTGCGTACAGCGATTTCAACAATATTTTTTTCGCATTCAGCGTACAGTAGTGTCAACGTTTTTCTTTTGTATTCAGCGTACAGCTCTTTGAACGGTTTTTCTTCGAATTCAGCCTAGACGATTTCCAAGATTTCCCTTTTTTTCGTATTCAGCGTACGATTTCAACGATATCTCTCTTTTTCCTATTCAACGTACAGCGATCTAACTACTTCTCTTTTTACGTGTTCAGCACACATTGATTTTAAGGATTTCCCTTTTTTTCGTATTGAGCGTATAGCGATTTCAACGATTTCTCATTCTTCCGTATTCAGCGTTCAGCGATTTAAAAAATTTCTCTCTTTTTCGTATATAACGTACAGTGATTTCAACGATTTCTCTTTTTGCATTCGGTGTACAGCGATTTCAACAATTTCTCTTTTTTCGTATTCAACGTACAGGACTTGAAGTGTTTCTCTCTTTTTCGTATTCAGCGTACAGCGATTTCAACGATTTCTCCTTTTTTCATATTCAGCTTATTGCGATTTCAACGATTTGTCTTTTTTTCGTAACCAACGTACAGCGATTTCAACGATTTCTCTTTTTTCGTATTTAGCGTTCAGCAATATCAACTATTTATATTTTTCGTATTCAGCGTACAGCGATTTCAAAGATTTCTTTTTCTCTTCTTCTGTGTACAGCGATTTTAACGATTCCTCTTTTTTTCGTATTCAGCGTACAGCAATTTCAACGATTCCTCTTTGTTTCGCATTCAATGTGCAGCTATTTCAACCATAATTTTTTTATTCAGGGTGGGCCTACAGCGATTTCAACCATTACTTATTTTTCCGTATTCAACGTACAGCGATTTCAACGATTTCTCATTTTTTCGTATTGATATTTAAGTGATTTAAGCGATCACTATTTTTTTCCTATTCAACGTACAGCGATTTTAACGAATTCTCGTTTTTCCCTTTCAGCGTACTGCGATTTCAACGATTTCTTTTTTTTCTTGTTGACCGCACAGCGATTTCAATGATTACTCTTCTTTTGTATTCAGCGCAGAGCGATTTCAACGATTTCTCTTTATGTCTTATTCAGCGTACAGTGATTTAGACGATTTCTCTTTTTTTCGTATTCAGCGTACAGCGATTTCAACGATTTCTATTTTTTCGTATTCAGCGTACAGCGATTTCAACTAATTCTTTTTTTCTTATTCAGAGTGCAGTGATTTCAACGATTTCTCTTTTTTGCATTCGGTGTACAGCGATTTCAACAATTTCTCTTTTTTCGTATTCAACGTACAGGACTTGAAGGGTTTCTCTTTTTTTCGTATAGAGCGTACAGCGATTTCAACGATTTCTCCTTTTTTCGTATTCAGCTTATTGCGATTTCAACGATTTGTCTTTTTTTCGTATCGAACGTACAGCGATTTCAACGATTTCTCTTTTTTCGTATTTAGCGTTCAGCAATTTCAACTATTTCTATTTTTCGTATTCAGCGTACAGCGATTTCAAAGATTTCTTTTTTTCTTCTTCTGTGTACAGCGATTTTAACGATTCCTCTTTTTTTTCGTATTCAGCGTACAGCAATTTCAACGATTCCTCTTTGTTTCGCATTCAATGTGCAGCTGTTTCAACCATAATTTTTTTATTCAGGGTGGGCCTACAGCGATTTCAACCATTACTTATTTTTCCGTATTCAGCGTACAGCGATTTCAACGATTTCTCATTTTTTCGTATTGATCTTTAAGCGATTTAACCGATCACTCTTTTTTTCCTATTCAATGTACAGCGATTTTAACGAACCCTCGTTTTTCCCATTCACCGTACAGCGATTTCAACGATTTCTTTTTTTTCTTGTTGACCGCACAGTGATTTCAATGATTTCTCTTCTTTCGTATTCAGCGCAGAGCGATTTCAACGATTTCTCTTTATGTCTTATTCAGCGTACAGTGATTTAGACGATTTCTCTTTTTTTCGTATTCAGCGTACAGCGATTTCAACGATTTCTATATTTTCGTATTCAGCGTACAGCGATTTCAACAAATTCTTTTTTCCTTATTCAGAGTGCAGCGACTTCAACGATTTGTCTTTTTTTCGTATTCAACGTACAGCGATTTCAACGATTTCTCATTTTTTCGTATTCTGCGTACAGCGATATCAACAACAATTTTTTCGCAATCAGCGTACAGTAGTGTCAACGTTTTTCTTTTGTATTCAGCGTACAGCTCTTTGAACGGGTTTTCTTCGAATTCAGCCTAGATCGATTTCCAAGATTTCCCTTTTTTTCGTATTCAGCGTACGATTACAACGATATCTCTCTTTTTCCTATTCAACGTACAGCGATTTAACTACTTCTCTTTTTACGTGTTCAGCACACATTGATTTTAAGGATTTCCCTTTTTTTCGTATTGAGCGTATAGCGATATCAACGATTTCTCATTCTTCCGTATTCAGCGTTCAGCGGTTTCAAAAATTTCTCTCTTTTTCGTATATAACGTGCAGTGATTTCAACGATTTCTCTTTTTTGCATTCGGTGTACAGCGTTTTCAACAATTTCTCTTTTTTCGTATTCAACGTACAGGACTTGAAGTGTTTCTCTCTTTTTCGTATTCAGCGTACAGCGATTTCAACGATTTATCTTTATTTCTCATTCAGCGTACAGTGATTTAGACGATTTTTTTTCGTATTCAGCGTACAGCGATTTCTACGATTTCTCTTTTTTCGTATTCAGCGCACAGCGATTTCAACGATTTATCTTTATTTCTCATTCAGCGTACAGTGATTTAGACGATTTTTTTTCGTATTCAGCGTACAGCGATTTCTACGATTTCTCTTTTTTCGTATTCAGCGTACAGCGATTTCAACAAATTCCCTTTTTTTCTTATTCTGAGTGCAGCGATTTCAACGATTTCTCTTTTTTCTTCGTATTCAACGTACAGCGATTTCAACGATTTCTCATTTTTTCGTATTCTGCGTACAGCGATTTCAACAATATTTTTTTCGCATTCAGCGTACAGTAGTGTCAACGTTTTTCTTTTGTATTTAGCGTACAGCTCTTTGAACGGTTTTTTTTCGAATTCAGCCAAGAGCGATTTCCAAGATTTCCCTTTTTTTCGTATTCAGCGTACGATTTCAACGATTTCTCTCTTTTTCTATTCAACGTACAGCGATTTAACTACTTCTCTTTTTACGTGTTCAGCACACATTGATTTTAAGGATTTCCCTTTTTTTTTCGTATTGAGCATATAGCGATTTCAACGATTTCTCATTCTTCCGTATTCAGCGTTCAGCGATTTAAAAAATTTCTCTCTTTTTCGTATATAACGTACAGTGATTTCAACGATTTCTCTTTTTCGCATTCGTTGTACAGCGATTTCAACAATTTCTCTTTCTTCGTATTCAACGTAGAGGACTTGGATGGTTTCTCTTTTTTTCGTATTCAGCGTACAGCGATTTCAACGATTTCTCCTTTTTTCGTATTCTGCTTATTGCTATTTCAACGATTTGTTTTTTTTCGTATTGAACGTACAGCGATTTCAACGATTTCTCTTTTTTCGTATTTAGCGTTCAGCAATTTCAACTATTTCTATTTTTCGTATTCAGCGTACAGCGATTTCAATGATTTCTTTGTTTCTTCTTCTGTGTACAGCGATTTTAACGATTTCTCTTTTTTTCGTATTCAGCGTACAGCAATTTCAACGATTCCTCTTTGTTTCGCATTCAATGTGTAGCTATTTCAACCATAATTTTTTTATTCAGATTGGGCCTACAGCGATTTCAGCCATTACTTATTTTTCCGTATTCAACGTACAGCGATTTCAACGATTTCCCTTTTTTTCTTATTGGTCTTTAAGCGATTTAACCGATCACTCTTTTTTTCCTATTCACCGTTCAGTGATTTTAACGATTTCTCGTTTTTCCCATTCAGCGTACAGCGACTTCTACGCTTTTTTTCTTATTCAGCGTACAACTATTTCAACGTTATTTTCGTATTCATCCTACAGCTATTTCAACGAAATTTTGCTAGTCAGCGTACAGTGATTTCAAGGATTTATTTCGTATTCACCGTACAGCGATTTCAACCATATTTTTTCGTATTCTGCGTACAGCGACTTAAACGATTTTCTTGTATTCAGCGTACAGCTCTTTCAACGATTTTCTTTCATATTCAGCGTTCAGTTATTTCTACGATTTCTCTTATTTTGTTATTCAGCGTACAGCGATTTCAATGATTTTTCCTTTTCATATTCATCGTACAGAGATTTCAACTATTTCAATTTCTTCGTATTCAGCGTACAGCGATTTCAACGATTTCTCTTTTTTCGTATTCAGCGTACAGCGATTTCAACGATTTCTATTTCACCTATTCAGCGTACTGCGCTTTCAACGATTTCTATTTTTCATAATCAGCGTACAGCGATTTCAACGACTTTTTTGTATTCAATTTAGAGGGATATAAAAAATTTCCCTATTTTTCCTATTGATCGTACAGCGATTCAAAGATTTCTCATTTTTCGTATTCAACGTAAAACGATTTCAACGATTTCTCTTTTTTCATGTTCACCACACAGCGATATCAACGATTTCTCTTTTTTTTTCGTATTGAGCATACAGCGATTTGAACGAATTCTCTATTTTTCGGATTCAGCGTACAGCGAAATAAAACGATTTCTCTTCGTGTTCATGTTACAGCCATTTCAACCTTATTTTGTTCGTATTCAGCGTACATCTATTTCAACGATTTTCTTTCCTATTCAACGTACAGCAATATCAACGATTTTTTCTCGTATTCACTGTACACCGATTTCAAAGTTTTTTTTTTCGTATTCAGCGTACAGCTATTTCTACGATTTTCTTTAATATTCAGCCTATAGCCATTTCAACGATATCTCTCTTTTTCGTTCCGCGTACATCTATTTCAACGATTTTCTTTCGTATTCAACGTTCAGCGATATCAACGATTTTGTTCGTATTCAGGGTACAGCGATTTCAAAGATTTTTTTTTCGTATTCAGCGTACAGCTATTTCAACGATTTTCTTTCATATTCAGCCTATAGCCATTTCTACGATTTCTCTTTTTTTCGTATTCAGCGTACAGCGATTTCAAAGATTTTTTTCGTATTCGGCCTACAGTGATTTCAACGATTTCTCTTTTTTTTCGTATTCAGCTTAAAGCGATTTCAACAAATTTTTTCGTATTCAGCGTTCAGAAATTTCAACGATATTTTAATTGGTATTCAGCTTACAGATATTTCAACGATTTTCTTACCTTTTCAGCTTCCATCGATTTCAACTATTATTTTTTCGTATTTTTCCTACAGCGATTTTAACGATTTCTCTTTTTCTTCGTATTCAGCGTACAGCGATTTCAACGGTTTTTATTGTTCGTATTCCGCGTACAGCGATTTCAACGATTTCTCTTCTTTCGTATTCTGTGTAAAGCGATTTAAATGATTCCTTCTTTTTCGTATTCTGTGTAAAGCGGTTTAAGCGATTTTTATTTCTTATTCAAAGTACAGCGATTTCAACGATTTCTCTCTTTCCGTATTCAACGTACAGCTATTTCAACGAATTTTTCTCCTATTCAGCGTACAGCGATTTCAATGATTTGTTCGTATTCATCCTACTGCGGTTTCATCGATTTATTTTCTCTTTCAGCGTACAGCGATTTCAAATACTTTTTTCGTATTCAGAGTACAGCTATTTCAACGATTTTCTTTCCTATTCAACGTACAGCAATATCAACGATTTTTTCTCGAATTCACTGTACACCGATTTCAAAGTTAATTTTTTCGTATTCAGCGTACAGCTATTTCTACGATTTTCTTTCATATTCAGCCTATAGCCATTTCAACGATTTCTCTTTTTCGTTCCGCGTACATCTATTTCAACGATTTTCTTTCGTATTCAACGTTCAGCGATATCAACGATTTTTTTCGTATTCAGGGTGCTGCGATTTCAACGATTTCTATTTTTCGAATTCAGCGTACAGGAATTTCAACGATTTGGCAGTTTTCGTATTGAGTTTACAGCGATTTCAACGATTTCTCCCCTTTTTCGTATTAGCATACATGGATTTCAGGTTTTTTTTTTTCGTATTTAGTGTACCGCTAATTCAACTGTTTTTTTTTGGTATTCAGTGTACAGTGATTTTAGCGACTTCTCTTTTTTTCGTATTCAACGTACAGCTATTCAACGATTTCTCTTTTTTTCGTATTCAAAATACATCTATTTCAACCATTTTTTCCTATTCAGCATACAGCGATTTCCATGCATTCTTGTTTATTCGTATTCAGTGTACAGCGATTTCAATAGAAATTTATTTCGTATTCAGCGTACTGCGATTTCTACGCTGTTTTTTTGGTATTCAGCGTACAACTATTTCAACGAATTCTCTTTTTTCGTATTCAGCGTACCGCTATTTCAATTATTCTTTTTCGTGCTAGTGTACAGCTATTTAAAAAATGTCGCTTTTATTTCTTATTCAACGTCAGCTATTTCAACCATTTTTTCCTATTCACGGTGCAGAGATTTCAATAAATTCTATTTTTTCATATTCAACGTACTGCGATTTCAACGATTTCTCATTTTTCGTATTCAACTTTCAGCTATATCAATCGTAATTCTTTTGTATTCAATGTACAGCGATTTGAAGTATTTGTCTCATTTTCGTATTCAACGTACAGCGATTTTAAAGGATTTCTTTTTTTTTTTGTATTTAGCGTAAAGCGATTTCAACGATTTCTCTTTTTTTCGTATTCAACTTACAGCGTTTCCAACGATTTCTCTTTTTTTGTATTTAGCGTACAGCGATTTCAACGATTTCTCTTTTTTTCGTATTCAGCCAACAACTATTTCAACGACTTTTTCTCGTATCCAGCGTACAGCTATTTCAAAGTTATTTCTACTATTCTGCGTAAAACGATTTCAACGACTTTTTTTTTCGTATTCAGAGTACAGCGATTTCCACGATTATTATTCGTGTTCAGCGTAGAGGTATTTCAAATATATTTTTTCGTATTCAGTGTACAGCTACTTCAACGATTTTCTTCCGTATTCTGCGTGCTGCTAATTCAACGGTTTCTCTTTGTTTCGTATTCAATGCACAGCGATTTCAAAGATTTCTCTTTTTTTCATATCATCGTACAGCGATTTCAACGATCTCTCTTTTTTCGTATTTAGTGTACAGCCATTTCAACTATTTCTATTTTTCGTATTCAGCGTACAGCGATTTCAACGATTTCTCTTTTTTCTTCTTCTGTGTTCAGCGATTTTTAAGATTTCTCTTTTTTTCACATTCAGCGTAAAGCGACTTCAACAATTTCTATATTTTTCGTGTTCAACGTACTGCGATTTCAACGATTTCTCTTTTTTTCTTATTCAGCGTACAGTGATTTAGACGATTTCTCTTTTTTTCGTATTCAGCGTACAGGGATTTCAACGATATCTCTTTCTTCGTATTCAGCGTACAGCGATTTCAACAAACTCTCCTTTTTTCCTTATTCAGCGTGCAGCGATTTCAACGATTTCTCTTTTTTTCGTATTCAACGTACAGCGATTTCAACGATTTCTCATTCTTTCTTGTTCTGCATACAGCGATTTCAGCGATATTTTTTCGCATTCTGCGTACAGTAGTGTCAACGTTTTTCTTTCGTATTCAGTGTACAGCTATTTGAACGGTTTTTTTGTTCGAATTCAGCCTAGAGCGATTTCCAAGATTTCCCTTTCTTTCGTATTCTGCGTACGATTTCAACGATTTCTCTCTTTTTCGTATTCAACGTACAGCGATTTAACGACTTCTATTTTTACGTGTTCAGCGCACATTGATTTTAAGGATTTCCCTTTTTTTCGTATTGAGCGTATAGCGATTTCAACGATTTCTCATTCTTCCGTATTCAGCGTTCAGCGATTTAAAAAATTTCTCTCTTTTGCGTATTTAACGTAGAGTGATTTCATCGATTTCTCTATTTTGCATTCGGTGTACAGCGATTTCAACGATTTTTCGTTTTTTCGTATTCAGCTTATTGCCATTTCAACGATTTGTCTTTTTTCGTATTGAACGTACAGCGATTTCAACGATTTCTCTTTTTTCGTATTTAGCGTTCAGGAATTTCAACTATTTCTATTTTTCGTATTGAGCGTACAGCGATTTCTAAATTTCTTTTTTTCTTCTTCTGTGTACAGCGATTTTAACTATATCTCTTTTTTTCGTATTCAGCGTACAGTAATTTCAACGATTCCTCTTTGTTTCGCATTCAATGTGCAGCTATTTCAAACATAATTTTTTTATTCAGGGTGGGCCTACAGCGATTTCAACCATTACTTATTTTTCCGTATTCAACGAACAGCGATTTCAACGGTTTCTCATTTTTTCGTATTGATCTTTAAGCGATTTAACCGATCACTCTTTTTTTCCTATTCAATGTACAACGATTTTAACGAATTCTCGTTTTTCCCATTCAGCGTACAGCGATTTCAACGATTTCTTTTTTTTTCTTGTTGACCGCACACCGATTTCAATGATTTCTCTTCTTTCGTATTCAGCGCACAGCGATTTCAACGATTTCTCTTTATTTCTTATTCAGCGTACAGTGATTTAGGCGATTTCTCTTTTTTTCTTATTCAGCGTACATCGATTTCAACGATTTCCCTTTTTTCGTATTCAGCGTACAGCGATTTCAACAAATTCTCTTCTTTTCTTATTCAGAGTGCAGCGATTTCAACGATTTGTCTTTTTTCGTATTCAACGTACAGCGATTTCAACGATTTCTCATTTTTTCCTATTCTGCGTACAGCTATTTCAACAATATTTTTTTCGCATTCAGCGTACAGTAGTGTCAACGTTTTTCTTTTGTATTCAGCGTACAGCTCTTTGAACGGCTTTTTTTCGAATTCAGGCTAGAGCGATTTCCAAGATTTCCCTTTTTTTCGTATTCAGCGTACGATTTCAACGTTTTCTCCCTTTTTCCTATTCAACGTACAGCGATTTAACTACTTCTTTTTTACGTGTTCAGCACACATTGATTTTAAGGATTTCCCTTTTTTTCGTATTGAGCGTATAGCGATTTCAACGATTTCTCATTCTTCCGTATTCAGCGTTCAGCGATTTAAAAAATTTCTCTCTTTTTCTTATATAACGTACAGTGATTTCAACGATTTCTCTTTTTCGCATTCGGTGTAGAGCGATTTCAACAATTTCTCTTTTTTCGTATTCAACGTACAGGACTTGAAGGGTTTCTCTTTTTTCGTATTCAGCGTACAGCGATTTCAACGATTTCTCCTTTTTTCGTATTCAGCTTATTGCCATTTCAACGATTTGTCTTTTTTCGTATTGAACGTACAGCGATTTCAACGATTTCTCTTTTTTCGTATTTAGCGTTGAGCAAATTAAACTATTTCTATTTTTCGTATTCAGCGTACAGCGATTTCAAAGATTTGTTTTTTTCTTCTTCTGTGTACAACGATTTTAACGATTTCTCTTTTTTCGTATTCAGCGTACAGCAATTTCAACGATTCCTCTTTGTTTCGCATTCAGTGTGCAGCTATATCAACCATAATTTTTTTATTCAGGGTGGGCCTACAGCGATCTCAACCATTACTTAATTTTCCGTATTCAACGTACAGCGATTTCAACGATTTCTCATTTTTTCGTATTGATCTTTAAGCGATTTAACCGATCACTCTTTTTTTCCTATTCACCGTACAGTGATTTTAACGATTTCTCGTTTTTCCCATTCAGCGTACAGTGACTTCAACGATTTTTTTCTTATTCAGCGTACAACTATTTCAACGTTATTTTCGTATTCATCGTACAGCTATTTCAACGATATTTTTCGTATTCCGCGTACAGCGACTGAAACGATTTTCTCGTTTATCAGCGTAGAGCTCTTTCAACGATTTTCTTTCATATTCAGCGTTCAGTTATTTCAACGGTTTCTCTTATTTTGTTATTGAGCGTACAGCGATATCAACGATTTTTCCTTTTCATATTCATCGTACAGAGATTTCAACTATTTCAATTTCTTCGTATTCAGCGTACAGCGATTTCAACGATTTCTCTTTTTTCGTATTCAGCGTACAGCGATTTCAACGATTTCTATTTCACCTATTCAGCGTACTGCGATTTCAACGACTTTTTTGTGTTTAATTTAGAAGGATATCAAAAATTTCCCTATATTTCCTATTCAACGTACAGCGATTTCAATGATTTATCATTTTTCGTATTCAACGTAAAACGATTTCAACGATTTCTCTTTTTTCATGTTCACCACACAGCGATATCAACGATTTCTTTTTTTTTTTTTTTTTTTCGTATTCAGCATACTGCGATTTCAACGAATTCTCTTTTTTTCTTATTCAGCGTACAGCGATTTTAAGTATTTCTCTTTGTGTCGTATTAGCCTACAGCGATTTCAATGATTTCTCTTTTTCGTATTCCGCGTACAGCGATTTCACCGAATTCTCATTTTTTCTTATTCAGCGCACAGCGATACCAACGACTTCTCTATTTTTCGTATTCGGCGTACAGCGAATTAAAACGATTTCTCTTCGTGTTCATGTTACAGCCATTTCAACCATATTTTGTTCGTATTCAGCGTACATCTATTTCAACGATTTTCTTTCGTATTCAACGTACAGCAATATCAACGATTTTTTCTCGTATTCACTGTACACCGATTTCAAAGTTTTTTTTTCGTATTCTGCGTACAGCTGTTTCTACGATTTTCTTTCATATTCAGCCTATAGCCATTTCAACGATTTCTCTTTTTTTCGTTCAGCGTACATCTATTTCAACGATTTTCTTTCGTATTCAACGTTCAGCGATATCAACGATTTTTTTTCTTATTCAGGGTACAGCGATTTCAAAGTTTTTTTTGTTTCGTATTCTGGGTACAGCGATTTCAAAGATTTTTTTTTTCGTATTCAGCGTACAGCTATTTCAACGATTTTCTTTCATATTCAGCCTATAGCCATTTCAACGATTTCTCTTTTTTTCGTATTTAGCGTACAGCGATTTCAAGGATTTTTTTCGTATTCGGCCTACAGCGATTTCAACGATTTCTCTTTTTTCGTATTCAGCTTAAAGCGATTTCAAGGAATTTTTCGTATTCAGCGTTCAGAAATTTCAACGATATTTTAATTGGTATTCAGCTTACAGATATTTCAACGATTTTCTTTCGTTTTCAGCTGCCATCGATTTCAACTATTTTTTTTCGTATTCGTCCTACAGCCATTTTAACGATTTCTCTTTTTCTTCGTATTGAGCGTACAGCGATTTGAACGGTTTTAATTGTTCGTATTCCGCGTACAGCGATTTCAACGATTTCTCTTCTTTCGTATTCTGTGTAAAGCGATTTAAATGATTTCTTCTTTTTCGTATTCTGTGTAAAGCGGTTTAAGCGATATTTATTTCTTATTCAAAGTACAGCGATTTCAACGATTTCTCTCTTTCCGTATTCACCGTACAGCTATTTCAACGAATTTTTCTCCTATTCAGCGTACAGCGATTTCAATGATTTTTTCGTATTCATCCTACTGCGGTTTCATCGATTTATTTTCTCATTCAGCGTACAGCGATTTCAAATACTTTTTTCGTATTCAGAGTACAGCTATTTCAACGGTTTTCTTTCATATTCAGCGTACAGATATTTCAACGATTTCTCTTTTTTTCTTACTCAGCGTACAGCGATTTCAACGATTTTTCTTTTTTCATATTCAACGTACAGAGATTTCAAAGATTTCATTTTTTTCGTATTCAGGGTACTGCGATTTCAACGATTTCTATTTTTCGAATTCAGCGTACAGCAATTTCAAAGATTTGTCAGTTTTCGTATTGAGTGTACAGCGATTTCAACGATTTCACTTCTTTTTCGTATTGGCATACATCGATTTCAAGGTTATCTTTTTTTTTCGTATTTAGTGTACCGCTAATTCAACTGTTTTTTTGGTATTCAGTGTACAGTGATTTTAGCGACTTCTCTTTTTTTCGTATTCAACGTACAGCTATTTCAACGATTTCTCCTTTTTTTCGTATTCAAAGTACAGCTATTTCAACCATTTTTTCCTATTCAGCGTACAGCGATTTCAATGCATTCTTGTTTTTTCGTATTCAGTGTACAGCGATTTCAATGGAATTTTATTTCGTATTCAGCGTACTGCGATTTCTACGCTGTTTTTTTGGTATTCAGCGTACAACTATTTCAACGAATTCTCTTTTTTCGTATTCAGCGTACCGCTATTTCAACTATTCTTTTTCGTGCTAGTGTACAGCTATTTAAAAAATGTCTCTTTTATTTCTTATTCAACGTCAGATATTTCAACCATTTTTTTCCTATTCACGGTGCAGAGATTTCAATAAATTCTATTTTTTCATATTCAACGTACTGCGATTTCAACGATTTCTCATTTTTCGTATTCAACTTTCAGCTATATCAATCGTAATTCTTTTGTATTCAATGTACAGCGATTTGAAGTATTTGTCTCATTTTCGTATTCAACGTACAGCGATTTTAAAGGATTTCTTTTTTTTTTTGTATTTAGCGTAAAGCGATTTCAACGATTTCTCTTTTTTTCGTATTCAACTTACAGCGTTTCCAACGATTTCTCTTTTTTTGTATTTAGCGTACAGCGATTTCAACGATTTCTCTTTTTTTCGTATTCAGCCAACAACTATTTCAACGACTTTTTCTCGTATCCAGCGTACAGCTATTTCAAAGTTATTTCTACTATTCTGCGTAAAACGATTTCAACGACTTTTTTTTTCGTTTTCAGAGTACAGCGATTTCCACGATTATTATTCGTGTTCAGCGTAGAGGTATTTCAAATATATTTTTTCGTATTCAGTGTACAGCTACTTCAACGATTTTCTTTTGTATTCTGCGTGCTGCTAATTCAACGGTTTCCCTTTGTTTCGTATTCAATGCACAGGGATTTCAAAGATTTCTCTTTTTTTCATATCATCGTACAGCGATTTCAACGATCTCTCTTTTTTCGTATTTAGTGTACAGCGATTTCAACTATTTCTATTTTTCGTATTCAGCGTACAGCGATTTCAACGATTTCTCTTTTTTCTTCTTCTGTGTTCAGCGATTTTAAAGATTTCTCTTTTTTTCACATTCAGCGTAAAGCGACTTCAACAATTTCTATATTTTTCGTGTTCAACGTACTGCGATTTCAACGATTTCTCTTTTTTTCTTATTCAGCGTACAGTGATTTAGACGATTTCTCTTTTTTTCGTATTCAGCGTACAGGGATTTCAACGATATCTCTTTCTTCGTATTCAGCGTACAGCGATTTCAACAAACTCTCCTTTTTTCCTTCTTCAGCGTGCAGCGATTTCAAAGATTTCTCTTTTTTTCGTATTCAACATACAGCGATTTCAACGATTTCTCATTCTTTCTTGTTCTGCATACAGCGATTTCAGCGATATTTTTTTCGCATTCTGCGTACAGTAGTGTCAACGTTTTTCTTTCGTATTCAGTGTACAGCTATTTGAACGGTTTTTTTGTTCGAATTCAGCCTAGAGCGATTTCCAAGATTTCCCTTTCTTTCGTATTCTGCGTACGATTTCAACGATTTCTCTCTTTTTCCTATTCAACGTACAACGATTTAACGACTTCTATTTTTACGTGTTCAGCGCACATTGATTTTAAGGATTTCCCTTTTTTTCGTATTGAGCGTATAGCGATTTCAACGATTTCTCATTCTTCCGTATTCAGCGTTCAGCGATTTAAAAAATTTCTCTCTTTTGTGTATTTAACGTACAGTGATTTCAACGATTTCTCTTTTTTGCATTCGGTGTACAGCGATTTCAACGATTTTTCGTTTTTTCGTATTCAGCTTATTGCCATTTCAACGATTTGTCTTTTTTCGTATTGAACGTACAGCGATTTCAACGATTTCTCTTTTTTCGTATTTAGCGTTCAGCAATTTCAACTATTTCTATTTTTCGTATTGAGCGTACAGCGATTTCAAAATTTCTTTTTTTCTTCTTCTGTGTACAGCGATTTTAACTATATCTCTTTCTTCGTATTCAGCGTACAGCAATTTCAACGATTCCTCTTTGTTCGCATTCAATGTGCAGCTATTTCAAACATAATTTTTTTATTCAGGGTGGGCCTACAGCGATTTCAACCATTACTTATTTTTCCGTATTCAACGAACAGCGATTTCAACGATTTCTCATTTTTTCGTATTGATCTTTAAACGATTTAACCGATCACTCTTTTTTTCCTATTCAACGTACAGCGATTTTAACGAATTCTCGTTTTTCCCATTCAGCGTACAGCGATTTCAACGATTTCTTTTTTTTTCTTGTTGACCGCACAGCGATTTCAATGATTTCTCTTCTTTCGTATTCAGCGCACAGCGATTTCAACGATTTCTCTTTATTTCTTATTCAGCGTACAGTGATTTAGGCGATTTCTCTTTTTTTCTTATTCAGCGTACATCGATTTCAACGATTTCCCTTTTTTCGTATTCAGCGTACAGCGATTTCAACAAATTCTCTTCTTTTCTTATTCAGAGTGCAGCGATTTCAACGATTTGTCTTTTTTCGTATTCAACGTGCAGCGATTTCAACGATTTCTCATTTTTTCCTATTCTGCGTACAGCGATTTCAACAATATTTTTTTCGCATTCAGCGTACAGTAGTGTCAACGTTTTTCTTTTGTATTCAGCGTACAGCTCTTTGAACGGCTTTTTTTCGAATTCAGCCTAGAGCGATATCCAAGATTTCCCTTTTTTTCGTATTCAGCGTACGATTTCAACGTTTTCTCTCTTTTTCCTATTCAACGTACAGCGATTTAACTACTTCTCTTTTTACGTGTTCAGCACACATTGATTTTAAGGATTTCCCTTTTTTTCGTATTGAGCGTATAGCGATTTCAACGATTTCTAATTCTTCCGTATTCAGCGTTCAGCGATTTAAAAAATTTCTCTCTTTTTCTTATATAACGTACAGTGATTTCAACGATTTCTCTTTTTCGCATTCGGTGTAGAGCGATTTCAACAATTTCTCTTTTTTCGTATTCAAGGTACAGGACTTGAAGGGTTTCTCTTTTTTTCGTATTCAGCGTACAGCGATTTCAACGATTTCTCCTTTTTTCGTATTCAGCTTATTCCGATTTCAACGATTTGTCTTTTTTTCGTATTGAACGTACAGCGATTTCAACGATTTCTCTTTTTTCGTATTTAGCGTTGAGCAAATTAAACTATTTCTATTTTTCGTATTCAGCGTAGAGCGATTTCAAAGATTTGTTTTTTTCTTCTTCTTTGTACAGCAATTTCAACGATTCCTCTTTGTTTCGCATTCAGTGTGCAGCTATATCAACCATAATTTTTTTATTTAGGGTGGGCCTACAGCGATCTCAACCATTACTTATTTTTCCCTATTCAACGTACAGCGATTTCAACGATTTCTCATTTTTTCGTATTGATCTTTAAGCGATTTAACCGAACACTCCTTTTTTCCTATTCACCGTACAGTGATTTTAACGATTTCTCGTTTTTCCCATTCAGCGTACAGCGACTTCAACGATTTTTTTCTTATTCAGCGTACAACTATTTCAACGTTATTTTCGTATTCATCGTACAGCTATTTCAACGATATTTTTTCGCATTCCGCGTACAGCGACTGAAACGATTTTCTTGTATTCAGCGTAGAGCTCTTTCAACGATTTTCTTTCATATTCAGCGTTCAGTTATTTCAACGGTTTCTCTTATTTTGTTATTGAGCGTACAGCGATATCAACGATTTTTCCTTTTCATATTCATCATACAGAGATTTCAACTATTTCAATTTCTTCGTATTCAGCGTACAGCGATTTCAACGATTTCTCTTTTTTCGTATTCAGCGTACAGCGATTTCAACGATTTCTATTTCACCTATTCAGCGTACTGCGATTTCAACTATTTCTATTTCATAATCAGCGTACAGCGATTTCAACGACTTTTTTGTGTTTAATTTAGAAGGATATCAAAAATTTCCCTATTTTTCCTATTCAACGTACAGCGATTTCAATGATTTATCATTTTTCGTATTCAACGTAAAACGATTTCAACGATTTCTCTTTTTTCATGTTCACCACACAGCGTTATCAATGATTTCTTTTTTTTTTTTTTTCGTATTCAGCATACTGCGATTTCAACGAATTCTCTTTTTTTCTTATTCAGCGTACAGCGATTTTAAGTATTTCTCTTTGTGTCGTATTAGCCTACAGCGATTTCAATGATTTCTCTTTTTCGTATTCCGCGTACAGCGATTTCACAGAATTCTCATTTTTTCTTATTCAGCGTACAGCGATACCAACGACTTCTCTATTTTTCGTATTCGGCGTACAGCGAATTAAAACGATTTCTCTTCGTGTTCATGTTACAGCCATTTCAACCATATTTTGTTCGTATTCAGCGTACATCTATTTCAACGATTTTCTTTCGTATTCAACGTACAGCAATATCAACGATTTTTTCTCGTATTCACTGTACACCGATTTCAAAGTCTTTTTTTTGTATTCAGCGTACAGCTATTTCTACGATTTTCTTTCGTATTCAACGTTCAGCGATATCAACGATTTTTTTTCGTATTCAGGGTACAGCGATTTCAAAGTTTTTTTTGTTTCGTATTCTGGGTACAGCGATTTCAAAGATTTTTTTTTCGTATTCAGCGTACAGCGATTTCAAGGGTTTTTTTCGTATTCGGCCTACAGCGATTTCAACGATTTCTCTTTTTTTCGTATTCAGCTTAAAGCGATTTCAAGGAATTTTTCGTATTCAGCGTTCAGAAATTTCAACGATATTTTAATTGGTATTCAGCTTACAGATATTTCAACGATTTTCTTTCGTTTTCAGCTGCCATCGATTTCAACTATTTTTTTTCGTATTCGTCCTACAGCCATTTTAACGATTTCTCTTTTTCTTCGTATTGAGCGTACAGCGATTTGAACGGTTTTAATTGTTCGTATTCCGCGTACAGCGATTTCAACGATTTCTCTTCTTTCGTATTCTGTGTAAAGCGATTTAAATGATTTCTTCTTTTTCGTATTCTGTGTAAACCGGTTTAAGCGATATTTATTTCTTATTCAAAGTACAGCGATTTCAACGATTTCTCTCTTTCCGTATTCAACGTACAGCTATTTCAACGAATTTTTCTCCTATTCAGCGTACAGCGATTTCAATGATTTTTTCGTATTCATCCTACTGCGGTTTCATCGATTTATTTTCTCATTCAGCGTACAGCGATTTCAAATACTTTTTTCGTATTCAGAGTACAGCTATTTCAACGGTTTTCTTTCATATTCAGCGTACAGATATTTCAACGATTTCTCTTTTTTTCTTACTCAGCGTACAGCGATTTCAACGATTTTTCTTTTTTCATATTCAACGTACAGAGATTTCAAAGATTTCATTTTTTTCGTATTCAGGGTACTGCGATTTCAACGATTTCTATTTTTCGAATTCAGCGTACAGCAATTTCAAAGATTTGTCAGTTTTCGTATTGAGTGTACAGCGATTTCAACGATTTCACTTCTTTTTCGTATTGGCATACATCGATTTCAAGGTTATCTTTTTTTTTTCGTATTTAGTGTACCGCTAATTCAACTGTTTTTTTGGTATTCAGTGTACAGTGATTTTAGCGACTTCTCTTTTTTTCGTATTCAACGTACAGCTATTTCAACGATTTCTCCTTTTTTTCGTATTCAAAGTACAGCTATTTCAACCATTTTTTCCTATTCAGCGTACAGCGATTTCAATGCATTCTTGTTTTTTCGTATTCAGTGTACAGCGATTTCAATGGAATTTTATTTCGTATTCAGCGTACTGCGATTTCTACGCTGTTTTTTTGGTATTCAGCGTACAACTATTTCAACGAATTCTCTTTTTTCGTATTTAGCGTACCGCTATTTCAACTATTCTTTTTCGTGCTAGTGTACAGCTATTTAAAAAATGTCTCTTTTTTTTCTTATTCAACGTAAGATATTTCAACCATTTTTTTCCTATTCACGGTGCAGAGATTTCAATAAATTCTATTTTTTCATATTCAACGTACTGTGATTTCAACGATTTCTCATTTTTCGTATTCAACTTTCAGCTATATCAATTGTAATATTTTTGTGTTCAATGTACAGCGATTTGAAGGATTTGTCTCTTTTTTTGTATTCAACGTACAGCGATTTTAAACGATTTCCCTTTTTTTCGTATTTAGCGTACAGCGATTTCAACGATTTCTCTTTTTTTCGTATTCAACTTACAGCGATTCCAACGATTTCTCTTTTTTCGTATTCAACTTACACCGATTCCAACGATTATTTTTTCGTATTCAGCTTACAACTATTTCAACGACTTTTTCTCGTATCCAGCGTACAGCTATTTCAAAGTTATTTCTAATATTCTGCGTTAAACGATTTGAAGGACTTTTTTTTCGTATTCAGAGTATAGCGATTTCCACGATTATTATTCGTGTTCAGCGTAGAGGTATTTGAAATATATTTTTTCGTATTCAGTGTACAGCTATTTCAACGATTTTCTTTCGTATTCTGCGTGCTGCTAATTCAACGGTTTCTCTTTGTTTCGTATTCTGTGTATAGCGATTTCAACGATTTCTCTTTTTTCATATCATCGTACAGCGATTTCAACGATCTCTCTTTTTTCGTATTTAGCGTACAGCGATTTCAACTATTTCTATTTTTCGTATTCAGCGTACAGCGATTTCAACGTTTTCTCTTTTTTCTTCTTCTGTGTTCAGCGATTTTAAAGATTTCTCTTTTTTTCGCATTCAGCGTAAAGCGATTTCAACAAACTCTCCTTTTTTCCTTATTCAGCGTGCAGCGATTTCAACGATTTCTCTTTTTTCGTATTTTACGTACAGCGATTTCAACGATTTCTCTTTTTTCTTGTTGACCGCACAGGGATTTCAATGATTTCTCTTCTTTCGTATTCAGCGCACAGCGATTTCAACGATTTCTCTTTTTTTTCTTATTCAGCGTACAGTGATTTAGACGATTTCTCTTTTTTTCGTATTCAGCGTACAGGGATTTCAACGATATCTCTTTTTTCGTATTCAGCGTACAGCGATTTCAACAAACTCTCCTTTTTTTTCTTATTGGCGTGCAGCGATTTCAACGATTTCTCTTTTTTTCGTATTCAACGTACAAATATTTCAACGATTTCTAATTTTTTCGTGTTCTGCGTACAGCGATATCAGCGATATTTTTTCGCATTCAGCGTGCAGTAGTGTCAACGTTTTTCTTTCATATTCAGTGTACAGCTATTTGAACGGTTTTATTTTTCGAATTCAGCCTAGAGCGGTTTCCAAGATTTCCCTTTCTTTCCTATTCAGCGTACGATTTCAACGATTTCTCTCTTTTTCCTATTCAACGTACAGCGATTTAACGACTTCTATTTTTACGTGTTCAGCGCACATTGATTTTAAGGATTTCCCTTTTTTTCGTATTGAGCGTATAGCGATTTCAACGATTTCTCATTCTTCCTTATTCAGCGTTCAGATATTTCAAAAATTTCTCTCTTTTTCTTATATAACGTACAGTGATTTTAACGATTTCTCTTTTTTGCATTCTGTGTACAGCGATTTCAACGATTTCTCTTTTTTTGTATTCAACTTACAAGACTTGAACGGTTTCTCTTTTTTTCGTATTCAGCGTACAGCGATTTCACCGATTTCTCCTTTTTTCGTATTCAGCTTATTGCGATTTCAACAATTTCTCTCTTTTCCGTATTCAACGTACAGCGATTTCAGGGATTTCTCTCTTTTCGTATTTAGCGTATTTCAACTATTTCTATTTTTCGTATTCAGCGTACAGCGATTTCAAAGATTTCTCATTTTTCTTCTTCTGTGTACAGCGATTTTAACGATTTCTCTTTTTTTCGTATTCAGCGTACAGTGATTTCTTTGATTTCTATTTTTCGTATTCAGCGTACAGCGATTTCAACGACTTCTCTTTTTTTCGTATTACCGTACAGCGATTTCAACGATTCCTTTTTTTTTTTTCGTATTCAGGGCAAAGCGATTTGAACGATTTTTTTTCTTATTCAAACTACAACGATTAAAATAATTTCTGTTTCTTTTTCCTATTCAGCTCACAGCGATTTCAACGATTTTTTTCGTATTCAGCGTACAGGGATTTCAACGATTTTCTTTCGTGTTCAGCGTACAACGATTTCAACGATTTTTCCTTCGTATTCGGCCAAAAGCGATTTCAACGAAATCTATTTTCTTCGTATTCAACGTACAGCGATTTCAACGATATTTTTTTCGTATTCAGCGTACAGTACTGTCAACGTTTTACTTTTGTATTCAGCGTACAGCTATTTGAGCTTTTTTTTTTCGAATTCATCCTAGAGCGATTTCCAAGATTTCCCTTTTCTTCGTATTCAGCGTACGATTTCAACGATTTCTGTCTTTTTCCTATTGAACGTACAGCGATTTAACGACTTCTCTTTTTACGTGTTCAGCGCACATTGATTTTAAGCATTTCGCTTTTTTCGTTTTGAGCATATAGCGATTTCAACGATTTCTCTCTTTTTCCTATATAACGTACAGTAATTTATACGATTTCTCTTTTCTGCATTCGGTGTACAGCGATTTCAACGATTTCTCTTTTTTTTTGTATTCAACGTACAGGACTTGAACGGTTTCTCTTTTTTTCGTATTCAGTATTCAGCGATTTCAACGATTTCTCTTTTTTTCGTATTGAACGTACAGCGATTTCAACGATTTCTCTCTTTTCGTATTTAGCGTTCAGCAATTTCAACTATTTCTATTTTTCGTATTCAGCGTACAGTGATTTCATCGATTTCTATTTTTCGTATTTAGCGTACAGCGATTTCAACGATTTCTCTTTTTTTCGTATTACCACACAGCGATTTCAACGATTCATTTTTCTTCTTATTCAGGGCAAAGCGATTTCACCGATTTTTTTTCGTATTCAAAGTACAGCGATTAAAACAATTCCTCTTTTTTTCGTATTCAGCTTACAGCGATTTCAACGATTTTTTTTGTATTCAGCGTACAGCGATTTCAACGATTTTCTTTCGTATTCAGCGTACAACGATTTCAACAATTTTTCCTTCGTATTCGGCCTAAAGCGATTTCAACGATATCTATTTTCTTCGTATTCAGCGTACAGCGATTTCAACGATTTTTTGGTATTTAGCGTACAGAGATATCAAAGTTTTTTTTCGTATTCAGCGTTCAGCGATTTCAACGATTCCTTTTTTTCGTATTCTATGTACTGTGATTTGAACGATTTCTCTTTTTTTGTATTCGGTGTACAGCGATTTCAAAGATTTCTCTTTTTTCGTATTCAGCGTACAGCTATTTCAAAGATTTCTCTTTTTATCGTATTCAGCGTACAGCGATTTCAACGATTTCTCTTTTTTTCGTATTGATCTATAAGCGATTTAACCGATCACTCTTTTTTCCTATTCAACGTACAGCGATTTTAACGATTTCTCGTTTTTCCCATTCAGCGTACAGCGACTTCGACGATTTTTTTCTTATTCAGCGTACAACTTATTCAACGTTTTTTTCGTATTCATCGTACAGCTATTTCAACGAAGTTTTCTGCTAGTCAGCGTACAGCGATTTCAACGATTTATTTCGTATTCACCGTATAGCGATTTCAACGATATTTTTTCGTATTCTGCGTACAGCAACTTAAACGATTTTCTTTTATTCAGTGTACAGCTCTTTGAACGATTTTCTTTCATATGCAGCATACAGTTATTTCATCGATTTCTCTTATTTTGTTATTAAGCGTACAGCGATTTCAACGATTTTTCCTTTTCGTATTCATTGTACAGAGATTTCAACTATATCAATTTCTTCGTTTTCAGCGTACAGCGATTTCAACGATTTCTCTTATTTTGGTATTCAGCGTACAGAGAAATCAAAGATTTTTTTGTATTCTGCGTTCAGCGATTTCAACGATTTCTCTTTTTGTCGTATTCAACGTACTGTGATATGAACGATTTCTCTTTTTTTGTATTCGGTGTACAGCGATTTCAAGGATTTCTCATTTTTCGGATTCAACGTAAAACGATTTCAAAGATTGCTCTTTTCTCATGTTCACCACACAGCGATATCAACGATTTCTCTTTTTTCGTATTCAGCATACAGCTATTTCAACGAATTCTCTTTTTTTCTTATTCAGCGTACAGCGATTTCAAGTATTTCTCTTTTTTTCCTATTAGCCTACGGCGATTTCAATGATTTCACTTTTTCGTATTCCGCGTACAGCAATTTCAATGACTTCTCTATTTTTCGTATTCAGCGTACAGCGAATTAAAACGATGTCTTCGTGTTCGTCTTACAGCCATTTCAACCATATTCTTTTCGTATTCAGCGTACATATATTTCAACGATTTTCTTTCGTATTGAACGTACAGCAATATCAAAGATTTTTTTTCGTATTCAGGGTACACCGATTTCAAAGATTTTTTTTTTCGTATTCAGCGTACATCTATTTTAAACGAATTTCTTTCATATTCAGCCAATAGCCATTTCAACGATTTCTCTTTTTTTCGTTCAGCATACATCTATTTCAACGATTTTCTTTCGTATTCAACGTACAGCGATATCAACGAATTTTTTTGGTATTCATGTTACAGCGATTTCAAAAATGATTTTTTCGTAGTCAACGTACAGCTATTTCAAAGATTTCTTTTCGTATTCGGCCTACAGCGATTTCAACGATTTCTTTTTTTTTCGTATTCAGCTTAAAGCGATTTCAACGATTTTTTTTTCGTATTCGGCGTACAGAAATTTCAACGATATTTTAATTGGCATTCAGCTTACAGATATTTCAACGATTTTCTTTCGTTTTGAGCTTCCATCGATTTCAACAATTTTTTTTTCGTATTCGGCCTACAGCGATTTTAACGATTTCCCTTTTTTTTTCGTATTAAGCGTACAGCGATTTCAACGGTTTTTATTGTTCGTATTCCGCGTACAGCGATTTCAACGATTTCTCTTCTTTCGTATTCTGTGTAAAGCGATTTAAACGATTTCTCCCTTTTCGTATTCCGTGTAAAGCGATTTAAGCGATTTATTTTTTCTTATTCAAAGTACAGCGATTTCAACGATCTTTTTTTCGTATTCAGAGTACAGCGATTTCAAAGACGTTTTTTTCGTATTCAGCGTACAGCTGTTTCAACGATTTTCTTTCATATTCAGCCTATAGTCATTTCAACGATATCTCTTATTTTTTCGTATTCCGCGTATAGCGATTTCAAAGATATTTTTTCGTATTCGGCCTACAGCGATTTCAACGATTTCTCTTTTTTTTCGTATTCGGCTTAAAGCGATTTCAACGATTTTTTTCGTATTCGGCGTACAGAAATTTCAACGATATTTTAATTGGTATTCAGCTTATAGATATTTCAACGATTTTCTTTCGTTTCAGCCTCCATCGATTTCGACAATTTTTTTTTCGTATTCGGCCTACAGCGATTTAGCGATTTCCCTTTTTCTTCTTATTCAGCGTACAGCAATTTCTACGGTTTTTATTGTTCGTATTCCGCGTACAGCGGTTTCAACGATTTCTCTTCTTTCGTATTCTGTGTAAAGCGATTTAAACGATTTCTCCTTTTTCGTATTCTGTGTACAGCGAATTAAGCGATTTTTTTTCTTATTCAAAGTACAGCCATTTCAACGATTTCTCTCCTTCCGTATTTAACGTACACCTATTTAACGAATTTTTCTCCTATTCAGCGTACAGCGATTTCAATGATATTTTCGTATTCATCCTACTGCGATTTCATAGATTTATTTTCTTATTCAGCGTTCAGCGATTTCAAAGATTTTTTTCGTATTCAGAGTACAGCTGTTTCAACGATTTTCTTTCATATTCAGCGTACAGCGATTTCAACGATTTTTCTTTTTTCATATTCAATGTACAGAGATTTCAAAGTTTTCATTTTTTCGTATTCATCGTACAGCGATTTCAACGATTTCTATTTTTCGAATTCAGCGTACAGCAATTTCAACGATTTGTCAGGTTTCGTATTGAGTGTACAGCGATTTCAACGATTTCTCTTTTTTCATATTAGTAAACATCGATTTCAAGGATTTCTTTCTTTTTCGTATTCAGCGTACCGCTAATTCAACTATTTTTTTGGTATTCAGTGTACAGTGATTTCAGCGATTTCTCTTTTCTTCGTATTCAACTTACAGCTATTTCAACGAATTCTCTTTTTTTCGTATTCAACGTACAGCTATTCCAGCCATTTTTTCCTATTCAGCGTACAGCGATTTCAATGAATTCTCGTTTTTTTGGTATTCAGCGTACAATTATTTCAACGAATTCTCTTTTTTCGTATTCAGCGTACAGCGAATTCAACGATTTCTCTTTTTCCTTCTTCTGTATACAGCGATTTTAAATATTTCTGTTTTTTTTGGATTTATGCGTAAAGCGATTTCAACGATTTCTATATTTTTCGTATTCAACGTACAGCGATTTCAACGATTTCTCTTTTTTCGTATTCAACGTACAGCGATTTCAACGATTTCTCTTTTCTCTTGATGACCGCACAGCGATTTAAATGATTTCTCTTCTTTCCTATTCAGCGCAAAGCGATTTCAGCGATTTCTCTTTTTTCTTATTCAGCGTAGAGTGATTTAGACGATTTCTCTTCTTTTCGTATTCAGCGTACAGCGATTTCAACGATTTCTCTTTTTTCCTATTCAGCGTACAGCGATTTCAACGAATTCTGTTTTTTCCTTATTCAGCTTGCAGCGATTTCAACGATTTCTCTTTTCTTCATATTCAACGTACAGCGATTTCAACGATTTCTAATTTTTTCGTATTCTGCGTACAGCGATTTCAACGATATTTTTTTCGCATTCAGCATATAGTAGTGTCAACGTTTTTCTTTGGTATTCAGCGTACAGCTCTTTGAACGGTTTTTTTTTTTTTCGAATTCAGCCTAGAGCGATTTCAAGATTTCCCTTTTTTTCGTATTCAGCGTACGATTTCAACGATTTTTCTCTTTTTCCTATTCATCGTACAGCGATTTTAACGACTTCTCTTTTTACGTGTTCAGCGCACATTGATTTTAAGGGCTTCCCTTATTTCGTTTTCTGCGTACTGTATACCGATTTTACGATTTCCGTATTCAGCGTCCAACGATTTAAAAAATTCCTCTTGTTTTTCGTATTTAACGTACAGTGATTTCAACCATTTCTCTCTTTTGCATTCGGTGTACAGCGATTTCAACGATTTCTCTTTTTTCGTATTCAACGTACAGGACTTGAACGGTTTCTCTTTTTTTCGTATTCAGCGTACAGCGATTTCAACTATCTCTCTTTGTTTCGTATTCAGCTTATTGCGATTTCAACTATTTCTCTATTTTTCGTATTGAACGTACAGATATCAACGATTTCTCATTTTTTCGTATTCAGCGTACAGCGATATCAACCATTTTTTTTTCGTATTCAGGGTACAGCGATTTCAAATTTTTTTTTTCGTATTCAGCGTACAGCTATTTCAACGTTTTCTTTCATATTCAACGTATAGCCATTTCAAAGATTTCTCTTTTTTTCGTATTCAAAATGCAGCGATTAAAACGATTTCTCTTCGTATTCAGCTTACAGCGATTTCAATGATATTTCTTTCGTATTCAGGGTACAGCTATTTCAAAGATATTTTTTCGTATTCAGCGGACAGCGATTACAACGATTTTTTTTTCGTTTTCGGCCTACAGCGATTTCAACGATCTCTCTTTCTTCGTATTTAGCGTGCAGCGATTTCAACGATTTTTTTCGTATTCAGTGTACAGAAATTTCAACGATATTTTATTCGTATTCAGGTTACAGCTATTTCAAAGATTTTCTTTCGTTTTTAGCTTACAGCGCTTACAACGATTTATTTTTCGTATTTGGCTTACAGCGATTTCAAAGATTTCTCTTTTTTTCGTATTCAGCGTACAGCGATTTCAACGATTTTTTTTCGCATTCAAAGTACAGCGATTAAAACAATTTCTCCTTTTTTCGTATTCAGCTTTCACAGAATTCAATGATTTTTTTTTTCGTATTAAGCGTACGGCGATTTGAACGATATTCTTTTGTATTCAGGGCACAACGATTTCAACGATTTTTCCTACGTATTCGGCCTAAAGCGATTTCAAAGATATCTATTTTCTTTGTATTCAGCCTTCAGCGATTTAAACGATTTTTTTTTGGTATTCAGCGTACAGGATATCAAAGATTTTTTTTCATATTCAGCGTTCAGCGATTTCAACGATTTCTCTTTTTTTCGTATTCAACGTACTGTGATTTGAACGATTTCTCTTTTTTACAGCGAATTCAAAGATGTCTCTTTTCTCGTATTTAACGTACAGCTGTTTCAAAGATTTCTCTTTATTTCGTATTCAACGTACAGCTATTTCAACGATTTTTTCCTATTCAGCGTACAGCGATTTCAATGAATTCTCATTTTTCCGTATTCAGCGTGCAGCGATTTCAATGGAATTTTTTTCGTATTCAGTGTACTGCGATTTCTACACTTTTTTTTTGGTATTCAGCGTACAGTTATTTCAACGATTTCTCTTTTTTTCGTATTCAGCGGACCGCTATTTCAACTACTCTTTTTCGTACTAGTGTACAGCTATTTCAAAGATTTGTCTTTTTTTCCGTTTTCAACGTCAGATATTTCAACCATTTTTTTCCTATTCACGGTGCAGCGATTTCAATGATTTCTATTTTTTTCTTATTCAGCGTACAGCGATTTCAACGATTCCTCTTTGTTTCGTATTCAATGTGCACCTATTTCTACCATAATTTTTTGTATTCAGGGTAGGCCTACAGCGATTTCTACCATTACTTATTTTTCCGTATTCATCGTACAGCGTTTTCAACGATTTCTCTTTTTTCCGTATTCATCTTTAAGTGATTTAACCGATTATTCTTTTTTTCCTATTCAACGTACAGCGATTTCAAAGATTTCTCTTTTTTTCGTATTCAGCACAAAGCGATTTCAACGATTTTTTTTCGTATTCAAAGTACAGCGATTACAACAATTTGTCTTTTTTTTTCGTATTCAGCTTACAGCCATTTGAACGATTTTTTTTTCGTATTCAGCGTACAGCAATTTCAACGATTTCCTTTCGTATTCAGCCTACAACGATTTCTACGATTTTTCCTTCGTATCCGGCCTAAAGCGATTTCAACGATATCTATTTTCTTCGTATTCAGCGTACAGCGATTTCAACGATTTTTTTTTTGGTAATCAAATACAGCGATTAAAACAATTTCCCTTTTTTTCGTATTCAACTTACAGCGATTTGAACGATATTTTTTCGTATTCAGCGTACAGCTTTTTCAACGATTTTCTTTTGTTTACTGCGTACAGCGATTTCAACGATTTTTTTTCGTATTCGGCCTACAGCGATTTGAACGATTCCTCCTTTCTTCGCATTCTGCGTACAGCGATTCAACGATTTTATTTCGTATTCGTCGTACAGAACTTTCAACCATTTTTTTCGTAGTCAGCGTACAGTGATTTCAACGATTTCTCTTTATTCATTGTCAGTATACAGCGATTACAACGTTTTCTGTTTGTCCGTATTCAACGTACAGCGATTTCAAAGATTTCTCTTTTTTTCTTATTCAGCGTACAGCGATTTCAACGATTACTCTTTTTTTCCTATTCTGTGTACAGCGATTTAAACGATTTCTGGTTTTTCCTTATTGACCTTTCAGCGATTTCAACGATTTCTTTTTTTCGTATTCAACGTACAGTGATTTCAACGATTTCTCCCTGTTCGTATCGGGTGTACAGCGATTTCAACGATTTCTCTTTTTTCATATTCAATTTACAGCGATTTCAACGATTTCTCTTTTTTCGTTTTCAGTGAACAGGACTCGAACGGTGTCTCTTTTTTTCGTAATCAGCGTTCAGCCATTTCAACAGTTTCTCTTTTTTCCGTATTTGGCGTATAGCGATTTCAAAGATTTCTCTTTTTTCATATTCATTGGAGATCGATTTCAACGATTTCTCTTTTTGTCGTATTCAGCGTGCAGCGATTTCTACGATTTTTTCGTATTCAGCGTACGTCGATTTCAACTATTATTTTTTTCAGCGTACAGCTATTTCAACGATTTGCTGACATATTAAGCGTATAGCCATGTCAACGATTTTTCTTTTTTTCGTATCAAAGCACAGCGATTAAAACAATTACTCTTTTTTTCGTATTCAGCTTACAGCGATTTCAACGATAATTTTTTCGTATTCAGCGTACAGCTACTTCAACGAATTTCTTCCGTTTTCAGCGTGCTACATTGATTTCAACGATTTTATTTCGTATTCGACCTACAGCGATTTCCACGATTTCTATTTTTTTTTCTGATTCAGCTTACAGCGATTTCAACAATTTTTTTTCGTATTCGTTCTGTAGCGATTTTCACGATTTCTAATTTTTTCGTATTCTGTGTACAGCGATTTCAACGATTTCTATATTATTCGTATTAGCGTACAGGGATTTCAAAGATTTGTCTTTTTGTTTTTCGTATTGAACGTATAGCGATTTGAACGATTTTTCTTCTTTCGTGTTCACCGCATAGGACTTCAAGGGTTTCTCTTTTTTCGCATTCAGCGTACAGCGATTTCAACGTTTACTCTTTTTTCGTATTTAGCGTACCGCTATTTCAACCATTACTTCTCGTATTCAGTGTACAGCGATTTCAGCGATTTCTCTTTTTTTTTCGTATTCAACGTACAGCTATTTCTACGAATTCTCTTGTTTATCGTATTCAAAGTACAGCTATTTCAGACATTTTTTCCTATTCAGCATGCAGCGATTTCAATGAATACTCTTATTTTCGTATTCAGCGTACAGCGATTTCAACGATTTTCTTTCGTATTCAGCGTACTACGATTTCAACGATTTTTCCTTTGTATTCGACCTAAAGCGATTTCAACGATATCTATTTTCTTCGTATTCAACGTACAGCGATTAAAACGATTTTTTTTTTTTTTAGTATTCGGCGTACTGATATATCAAAGATTTTTTTTCGTATTCAGCGTTCAGCGATTTCAACGATTTCTCTTTTTTCGTATTCAACGTACTGTGATTTGAACGATTTGTCTTTTTTTGTATTCGGTGTACAGCGATTTCAAAGATTTCTCTTTTCTCGTATTCAACGTAGAGCTATTTCAAAGATTTCTCTTTTTTTCGTATTCAACGTACAGCTATTTCAACCATTTTTTCCTATTCAGCGTACAGCGATTTCAATGAATTCTCGTTTTTTCGTATTCAGCGTACAGCTATTTCAATGGAATTTTTTTTCGTAGTCAGTGTACTGCGATTTCAACGCTGTATTATTTTGGTATTCAGCGTACAGCTATTTCAACGATTTCTCTTCTTTCGTATTCAGCGTACCGCTATTTCAACTATTCTTTTTCGTACTAGTGTACAGCTATTTCAAAGATTTCTCTTTTTTACCGTATTCAACGTCATCTATTTCAACCATTTTTTTCCTATTCACGGTGCAGCGATTTCAACGATTTCAATTTTTTTCGTACTCAGCGTACAGCGATTTCATCGATTCCTCTTTGTTTCTTATTCAATGTGCACCTATTTTAACCATAATTTTTGTATTCCGGGTAGGCCTACCGCGATTTCATCCATTACTTATTTTTCCGTATTCAACGCACAGTGATTTCAACGATTTCTTTTTTTTTTATTGATCCTTAAGCGATTTAACCGATTATTCTTTTTTCCTATTCAAAGTACAACGATTTTAACGATGTTTCGTTTTTCCCATTCAGCGTACAGCGACTTCAACGATTTTTTTCTTATTCAGCGTACAACTAATTCAAAGTTTTTTTCGTATTCATCGTACAGCTATTTCAACCTATTTTTCTGCTAGTCAGCGTACAGCCATTTCAACGATTTATTTCGTATTCACCGCACAGCGATATCAACGACATTTTTTCGTATTCTGAGTACAGCGACTTAAACGGTTTTTTGTATTCATCGTACAGCACGTTCAACGATTTTCTTTCATATTCAGCGTACAGCTATTTCAACGATTTCTCTTATTTTGTTATTCTGCGTACAGCGATTTCAACGATTTTTCCTTTTCATATTCATCGTACAGAGATTTCAACTACTTCAATTTCTTCGTAATCAGGGTACAGCGATTTCAAAGATTTCTCTTTTTTCCTATTCAGCGTACAGAGATTTCAACGATTTCTATTTTTCGTATTCAGCGTACAGCGATTTCAACGACTTTTTTGTGTTCAATGTACAGGGATATCAAAAATTTCCCTATTTTTCCTATTCAACGTACAGCGATTTCAAGGATTTCTCTTTTTTTCGTATTAAGCGCAAAGCGATTTCAACGATTTTTTTTCGTATTCAAAGTACAGCGGTTAAAACTATTTCTCTTTTTTTCGTATTCAGCTTACAGCCATTTGAACGATTTTTTTTCGTATTCAGCGTACAGCGATTTCAACGATTTTCTTTCGTACTCAGCCCACAACGATTTCAACGATTTTTCCTTCGTATTCCGCCTAAAGCGATTTCAACGATATCTATTTACTTCGTATTCAGCGTACAGCGATTTCAACGATTTCTCTTTTTTTCCTATTCAGCGGACAGAGATTTCAACGAATTCTGTTTTTTCCTTATTCAGCGTGCAGCGATTTCAAAGATTTCTCTTTTCTTCATATTCAACATACAGCGATTTCAACGATTTCTAATTTTTTCGTATTCTGCGTACAGCGATTTCAACGATATTTTTTTCGCATTCAGCATACAGTAGGGTCAACGTTTTTCTTTGGTATTCAGCGTACAGCTATTTGAACGTTTTTTTTTCGAATTCAGCCTAGAGCGATTTCCAAGATTTCCCTTTTTTTCGTATTCAGCTTACGATTTCACCCATTTTTCTCTTTTTCCTATTCAACGTACAGCGATTTTAACGACTTCTCTTTTTCCGTGTTCAGCGCACATTGATTTTAAGGGTTTCCCTTTTTTCGTTTTCAGCGTATACCAATTAAAGCGATTTCCGTATTCAGCGTTCAGCGATTAAAAAATTCCTCTTGTTTTTCGTATTTAACGTACAGTGATTTCAACCATTTCTCTCTTTTGTATTCGGTGTACAGCGATTTCAACGATTTCTCTTTTTTCGTATTCAACGTACAGGACTTGAACGGTTTCTCTTTTTTTCGTATTCAGCGTACAGCGATTTCAACTATCTCTCTTTTTTTCGTATTCAGCTTATTGCGATTTCAACTATTTCTCTTTTTTTCGTATTGAGCGTACAGAGATTTCAACGATTTCTCACTTTTTTCGTATTCAGCGTATAACGATATCAACCATTTTTTTTTCGTATTCAGGGTACATCGATTTCAAATTTTTTTTTCCTATTCAGCGTACAGCTATTTCAACGATGTCTTTCATATTAAACGTAGAGCCATTTCAACGATTTCTCTTTTTTTCGTATTCAAAATGCAGCGATTAAAACGGTTTCTCTTCGTAGTCAGCTTTCAGCGATTTCAATGATATTTCTTTCGTATTCAGGGTACAGCTATTTCAAAGATTTTTTTTTCGTATTCAGCGGGCAGCGATTACAACGATTTTTTTTTCGTTTTCGGCCTACAGCGATTTCAACGATTTCTCTTTCTTCGTATTTAGCGTGAATCGATTTCAACGATTTTTTTCGTATTCAGCGTACAGAAGTTTCAACGATATTTTATTCGTATTCAGGTTACAGCTGATTCAAAGATTTTCTTTCGTTTTCAGCTTACAGCGGTTACAACGATTTTTATTTTCGTATTTGGCTTACAGCGATTTCAACTATTTATATTTTTCGTATTAAGCGTACAGGGATTTCACCGATTTCTCTTTTTTCTTCTACTGTGTACAGCGATTTCAACGATTTCTCTTTTTTTTTCTTATTCAGTGTACAGCGATTTGAGCGATTTCTCTTGTTTCGTATTCTGCGTAAAGCGATTTCAACGATATCTCTATTTTTCGTATTCAACGTACAGCGATTGCAACGATTTCTATTCTTATTCGTATTCAGTGTACAGCGATTTTAACGATTTGTCTTTTTCACATTCAGCGTACAGCGATTTCAACGATTTCTCTTTTTTCTCATTTAGCGTACAGCAATTTCAACTATTTCTATTTTTCGTATTCAGCGTACAGCGATTTCAACTATTTCTCTATCTTTTTCTTCTGTGTACAGCGATTTTAACGATTTCACTTTTTTTCGTAATCAGCGTACAGCGATTTCAACTATTTCTATTTTTCGTATTCAGCATACAGCGATTTCAAAGATTCCTCTTTTTTCGTATTCAGCGCAAAGCGATTTAAACTATTTTTTTCGCATTGAATGTACAGCGATTAAAATAATTTCTCCTTTTTTCGTATTCAGCTTACAAAGATTTCAACGATTTTTTTTCGTAATCAGGGTACAGCGATTTCAACGATTTCTCTTTTTCCTATTCAGCGTACAGAGATTTCAACGATTTCTATTTTTCGTATTCAGCGTACAGCGATTTCAACGATTTCTCTTTTTTTCGTATTAGCGTACAGCGATTTCAACGAATCTTCTTTTTTTCGTATTCAGCGCAAAGCGATTTCAACGATTCCTCTTTTTTCCGTACTCAAACCTCAGCAATTATAATAATTTCTCTTTTTTTGCGTATTCAGCTTACAGGCATTTGAACGATATTTTTTCGTATTCAGCGTACAGCGGTTTCAACGATTTTCTTTCGTATTCAGCGTACAACGATATCAACGATTTTTCCTTCCTATTCAGCCTAAAGCGATTTCAAAGATATCTATTTTCTTCGTATGCAGCGTACAGAGATTTCAACGATTTTTTTGGTATTCAGCGTACAGAGAAATCAAAGATTTTTTTTTCGTATTCAGCGTTCAGCGATTTCAACGATTTCTCCTTTTGTCGTATTCAACGTACTGTGATATGAACGATTTCTCTTTTTTTTTGTATTCGGTGTACAGCGATTTCAAGGATTTCTCATTTTTCGGATTCAACGTAAAACGATTTCAAAGATTGCTCTTTTTTCATGTTCACCACACAGCGATATCAACGATTTCTCTTTTTTCGTATTCAGCATACAGGTATTTCAACGAATTCTCTTTTTTTCTTATTCAGCGTACAGCGATTTCAATGATTTCACTTTTTCGTATTCCGAGTACAGCGATTTCAAAGATTTCTCTTCTTTCGTATTCTGTGTAAAGCGATTTAAACGATTTCTCCTTTTTCGTATTCTGTGTACAGCGAATTAAGCGATTTTTTTTTTCTTATTGGAATACAGCGATTTCAACGATTTGTCTCTTTCCGTATTCAGCGTAGGCCTACAGCTATTTAAACGAATTTTTCTCCTGTTCAGCGTGCAGCGATTTCAAAGATTTTTTTCGTATTCAGAGTACAGCTGTTTCAACGATTTTCTTTCATATTCAGCGTACAGCTATTTCAACGATTTCTCTTTTTTTCTTATTCAGCGTACAGCGATTTCAACGATTTTTCTTTTTCCATATTCAACGTACAGAGATTTCAAAGTTTTCATTTTTTTCGTATTCAGCGTACAGCGATTTGAACGATTTCTATTTATCGAATTCAGCGTACAGGAATTTCAACGATTTGTCAGGTTTCGTATTGAGTGTACAGCGATTTCAACGATTTCTCTTTTTTACATATTAGTAAACATCGATTTCAAGGATTTCTTTTTTTTTTCGTATTCAGCGTACCGCTAATTCAACTATTTTTTTGGTATTCAATGTACAGTGATTTCAGCGATTTCTCTTTTCTTCGTATTCAACGTACAGCTATTTCAACGAATTCTCTTTTTTTTTCGTATTCAACGTACAGCTATTCCAGCCATTTTTTCCTATTCAGCGTACAGCGATTTCAATGAATTCTCGTTTTTTCGTATTCAGTGTACAGCGATTTCAATGGATTTATTTTTTTAGTAGGTTATTTTACGACGCTTTATCAACATCTAAGTTTATTTAGCGTCTGAATGAGATGACGGTGATAACGCCGGTGAAATGAGTCCGGGGTCCAACACCGAAAGTTACTCAGCATTTGCTCATATTGGGTTGAGGGAAAACCCCGGAAAAAACCTCAACCAGGTAACTTGCCCCGACCGGGAATCGAACCCGGGCCACCTGCTTTCGCGGCTAGACGTGCTAACCGTTACTCCACAGGTGTGGACATTTCAATGGAATTTTATTTCCTATTCAGCGTACTGCGATTTCTACGCTGTTTTTTTTTTTGGTATTCAACGTACAACTTTTTCAACGAATTCTCTTTTTTCGTATTCAGCGTACAGCGATATCAACGATATCTCTCTTTTTCCTTCTTCTGTATACAGCGATTTTAAATATTTCTCTTTTTTTTGGATTTAAGCGTAAAGTGATTTCAACGATTTCTATATTTTTCGTATTCAACGTACAGCGATTTCAACGATTTCTCTTTTTTCGTATTCAAAGTACAGCGATTTCAACGATTTCTCTTTTCTCTTGTTGACCGCACAGCGATTTAAATGATTTCTCTTCTTTCCTATTCAGCGCAAAGCGATTTCAGCGATTTCTCTTTTTTCTTATTCAGCGTACAGTGATTTAGACGATTTCTCTTCTTTTCGTATTTAGCGTACAGCGATTTCAACGATTTCTCTTTTTTTCCTATTCAGCGTACAGCGATTTCAACGAATTCTGCTTTTACCTTATTCAGCGTGCAGCGATTTCAACGATTTCTCTTTTCTTCATATTCAACGTACAGCGATTTCAACGATTTCTAATTTTTTCGTATTCTGCGTACAGCGATTTCAACGATATTTTTTTCGCATTCAGCATACTGTAGTGTCGACGATTTTCTTTGGTATTCAGCGTACAGCTCTTTGAACGGTTTTTTTTTCGAATTCAGCCTAGAGCGATTTCCAAGATTTCTCTTTTTTTTTTCGTATTCAGCGTACGATTTCAACGATATTTCTCTTTTTCCTATTCAACGTACAGCGATTTTAATGACTTCCCTCTTTACCTGTTCAGCGCACATTGCTTTTAAGGGTTTTCCTTTTTTGATTTTCAGCGTATACCAATTTCAACGATTTCCGTATTCTGCGTTCAGCGATTTAAAAAATTCCTCTTGTTTTTCATATTTAACGTACAGTGATTATAACCATTTCTCTCTTTTGCATTCGGTGTACAGCGATTTCAACGATTTCTCTTTTTTCGTATTCAACGTACAGGACTTGAACGGTTTCTCTTTTTTTCGTATTCAGCGTACAGCAATTTCAACTATCTCTCTTTTTTTCGTATTCAGCTTATTGCGATTTCAACTATTTCTCTTTTTTCGTATTGAACGTACAGAGATTTCAACGATTTCTCATTTTTTGGTATTAGGCGTACAGCGATATCAAACATTTTTTTTTTTTTGTATTCAGGGTACTGTGATTTCAAAATTTTTTTTTATCGTATTCAGCGTACAGCTATTTCAACGATTTCTTTCATATTCAACGTATAGCCATTTCAACGATTTCTCTTTTTTTCGTATTCAAAATGCAGCGATTAAGACGATTTCTCTTCGTATTCAGCTTACAGCGATTTCAATGATATTTCTTTCGTATTCAGGTACAGCTATTTCAAAGATTTTTTTCGTATTCAGCGGACAGCGATTACAACGATTTTTTTTTTCGTTTTCGACCTACAGCGATTTCAACGATTTCTCTTTCTTCGTATTTAGCGTGCAGCGATTTCAACAATTTTTTTCGTATTCAGCGTACAGAAATTTCAACGATACTTTATTCGTATTCAGGTTACAGCTATTTCAAAGATTTTCTTTCCTTTTCGGCTTATAGCGCTTACAACGATTTTTTTTTCGTATTTGGCTTACAGCGATTTCAAAGATTTCTCTTTTTTCGTATTCAGCGTACAGCGATTTCAACGATTTCTATTTTTCGTATTCAGCATACATCGATTTCAACGATTTCTCTTTTTTTCGTATTAGGATACAGCGATTTCAAAGATTCCTCTTTTTTCGTATTCAGCGCAAAGCGATTTCAACTATTTTTTTTCGCATTCAAAGTACAGCGATTAAAACAATTTCTCCTTTTTCCTATTCAGCTTACAAAGATTTCAACGATTTTTTTCGTAATCAGGGTACAGCGATTTCAACGATTTCTCTTTTTGCTATTCAGCGTACAGAGATTTCAACGATTTCTATTTTTCGTATTCAGCGTACAGCAATATCATCGATTTCTCTTTTTTTCGTATTAGCGTGCAGCGATTTCAACGATTCTTCTTTTTTTCGTATTCAGCGCAAAGCGATTTCAACGATTCCTCTTTTTTCCGTATTCAAAGCTCAGCGATTGAAATAATTTCCCTTTTTCTGCGTATTCAGCTTACAGCCATTTGAACGATTTTTTTTCGTATTCAGCGTACAGCGATTTCAACGATTTTCTCTCGTATTCACCGTACAACGATATCAACGATTTTTCCTTCCTATTCAGCCTAAAGCGATTTCAAAGATACCTATTTTCTTCGTATTCAGCGTACAGCGATTTCAACGATTTTTTTTTGGTATTCAGCGTACAGAGAAATGAAAGAATTTTTTTTCGTATTCAGCGTTCAGCGATTTCAACGATTTCTCTTTTTGTCGTATTCAACGTACTGTGATATGAACGATTTCTCTTTTTTTGTATTCGGTGTACAGCGATTTTAAGGATTTCTCATTTTTCGGATTCAACGTAAAACGATTTCAAAGATTGCTCTTTTTTCATGTTCACCACACAGCGATATCAACGATTTCTCTTTTTTCGTATTCAGCATACAGCTATTTCAACGATTTCTCTTTTTTCGTATTCCGCGTACAGCGATTTCAATGACTTCTCTATTTTTCATATTCAGCGTACAGCAAATTAAAACGATGTCTTCGTGTTCATCTTACAGCCATTTCATCCATATTCTTTTCGTATTCAGCGTACATCTATTTCAACGATTTTCTTTGGTATTGAATGTACAGCAATATCAACAATTTTTTTTCGTATTCAGCGTTCAGCGATTTCAACGATTTCTCTTTTTGTCGTATTCAACGTACTGTGATATGAACGATTTCTCTTTTTTTGTATTCGGTGTACAGCGATTTTAAGGATTTCTCATTTTTCGGATTCAACGTAAAACGATTTCAAAGATTGCTCTTTTTTCATGTTCACCACACAGCGATATCAACGATTTCTCTTTTTTCGTATTCAGCATACAGCTATTTCAACGAATTCTCTTTTTTCGTATTCCGCGTACAGCGATTTCAATGACTTCTCTATTTTTCATATTCAGCGTACAGCGAATTAAAACGATGTCTTCGTGTTCATCTTACAGCCATTTCATCCATATTCTTTTCGTATTCAGCGTACATCTATTTCAACGATTTTCTTTGGTATTGAATGTACAGCAATATCAACGATTTTTTTTCGTATTCAGGGTACACCGATTTCAAAGATTTTTTTTCGTATTCGGCCTACAGCGATTTCAACGATTTCTCTTTTTTTTCGTATTCAGCTTAAAGAGATTTCAACGATTTTTTTCGTATTCGGCGTACAGAAATTTCAACGATATTTTAATTGGTATTCAGCTTATAGATATGTCAACGATTTTCTTTCGTTTTCAGCTTCCATCGATTTCAACTATTTTTTTTTCGTATTCGGCCTACAGCGATTTTAACGATTTCCCTTTTTCTTCTTATTCAGCGTACAGCAATTTCAACGGTTTTTATCCTTCGTATTCCGCGTACAACGATTTCAAAAATTTCTCTTCTTTCGTATTCTGTGTAAAGCGATTTAAACGATTTCTCCTTTTTCGTATTCTGTGTACAGCGAATTAAGCGATTTTTTTTTTCTTATTCAAAGTACAGCGATTTCAACGATTTCTCTCTTTCCGTATTCAACGTACAGCTATTTAAACGAATTTTTCTCCTACTCAGCGTACAGCGATTTCAAAGATTTTTTTCGTGTTCAGAGTACATCTGTTTCAACGATTTTCTTTCATATTCAGCGTACAGCTCTTTCAACGATTTCTCTTTTTTTCTTATTCAGCGTACAGCGATTTGAACGATTTTTCTTTTTTCATATTCAACGTACAGAGGTTTCAAAGTTTTTATTTTTTTCGTATTCAGCGTACAGCGATTTGAACGATTTCTATTTTTCGAATTCAGCGTACAGCAATTTCAACGATTTGTCAGGTTTCGTATTGAGTGTACAGCGATTTCAACGATTTCTATTTTTTTCATATTAGTTAACATCGATTTCAAGGATTTCTTTTTTTTTCGTATTCAGAGTACCGCTAATTCAACTATTTTTTTGGTATTCAGTGTACAGTGATTTCAGCGATTTCTCTTTTCTTCGTATTCAACGTACAGCTATTTCAACGAATTCTCTTTTTTTTCGTATTCAACGTACAGCTATTCCAGCCATTTTTTCCTATTCAGCGTACAGCCATTTCAATGAATTCTCTTTTTTTCGTATTCAGTGTACAGCGATTTCAATGGAATTTTATTTCCTATTCAGCGTACTGCGATTTCTACGCTGTTTTTGTTTGGTATTCAACGTACAACTATTTCAACGAATTCTCTTTTTTCGTATTCAGCGTACAGCGATTTCAACGATTTCTCTTTTTCCTTCTTCTGTGTACAGCGATTTTAAATTTTTCTCTTTCTTTTTTGGATTAAAGCGTAAAGCGATTTCAACGATTTCTATATTTTTCGTATTCAACGTACAGCGATTTCAACGATTTCTAATTTTTTCGTACTCTGCGTACAGCGATTTCAACGATATTTTTTTCGCATTCAGCATACAGTAGTGTAGACGTTTTTCTTTGGTATTCAGCGTACAGCTATTTGAAAGGTTTTTTTTTTCGAAATCAGCCTAGAGCGATTTCCAAGATTTCTCTTTTTTTTCGTATTCAGCGTACGATTTCAACCATTTTTCTCTTTTTCCTATTCAACGTACAGCGATTTTAATGACTTCTCTTTTTACGTGTTCAGCGCACATTGATTTTAAGGGTTTCCCTATTTTCATTTTCAGCGTATACCGATTTCAACGATTTCCGTATTCAGCGTTCAGCGATTTAAAAAATTCCTCTTGTTTTTCGTATTTAACGTACAGTGATTTCAACCATTTCTCTCTTTTGCATTCGGTGTACAGCGATTTCAACGATTTCTCTTTTTTCGTATTCAACGCACAGGACTTGAACGGTTTCTCTTTTTTTCGTATTCAGCGTACAGCGATTTCAACTGTCTCTCTTTTTTTCGTATTCAGCTTATTGCGATTTCAACCATTTCTCTTTTTTGTATTGAACTTACAGAGATTTCAACGATTTCTAATTTTTTGGTATTAGGCGTACAGCGATATCAAACATTTTTTTTTTGTATTCAGGGTACAGCAATTTCAAAACTTTTTTTTCCTATTCAGCGTACAGCTCTTTCAACGATTTCTTTCATATTCAACGTATAGCCATTTCAACGATTTCTCTTTTTTTTGGTATTCAAAATGCAGCGATTAAGACGATTTCTCTTCGTATTCAGCTTACAGCGATTTCAATGATATTTCTTTCGTATTCAGGTACAGCTATTTCAAAGATTTTTTTTGTATTCAGCGGACAGCGATTACAACGATTTTTTTTTTCGTTTTCGACCTACAGCGATTTCTACGATTTCTCTTTCTTCGTATTTAGCGTGCAGCGCTTTCAACGATTTTTTTCGTATTCATCGTACAGAAATTTCAACGATATTTTATTCGTATACAGGTTACAGCTATTTCAAAGATTTTCTTTCCTTTTCAGCTTACAGCGCTTACAACGATTTTTTTTCGTATTTGGCTTACAGCGATTTCAAAGATTTCTCTTTTTCGTATTCAGCGTACAGCGATATCAACGATTTCTATTTTTCGTATTCAGCGTACATCGATTTCAACGATTTCTCTTTTTTTCGTATTAGGGTACAGCGATTTCATAGATTCCTCTTTTTTCGTATTCAGCGCAAAGCGATTTCAACTATTTTTTTTTCGTATTCAAAGTACAGCGAATAAAACAATTTTATCCTTTTTCCTATTCAGCTTACAAAGATTTCAAAGATTTTTTTCGTATTCAGCGTTCAGCGATTTCAACGATTTCTCCTTTTTTCGTATTCAACGTACTGTGATTCGAATGATTTCTCTATTTTACAGCGAATTCAAAGATTTCTCTTTTCTCGTATTCTACGTACAGCTATTTCAACGATTTCTCTTTTTTTCGTAATCAGCGTACCGCTATTTCAACTATTCTTTTTCGTACTAGTGTACAGTTATTTCAAAGAATTCTCTTTTTTTCCGTTTTCAACGTCAGATATTTCAACCATTTTTTTCCTATTCACGGTGTAGCGATTTCAATGATTTCTATTTTTTCGTATTCAGCGTACAGCGATTTCAACGATTCCTCTTTGTTTCGTATTCAATGTGCACCTATTTCAACCATAATTTTTTGTATTCAGGGTAGGCCTACAGCGATTTCAACCATTACTTATTTTTCCGTATTCATCGTACAGCGATTTCAACGATTTCTCTTTTTGCCGTATTGATCTTTAAGTGATTTAACCGATTACTCTTTTTTTCCTATTCAACGTACAGAGATTTTAACGATTTTTTTGTTTTTCCCATTCAGCGTACAGCGACTTCAACGACTTTTTTTCTTATTCAGCGTAAAACTAATTCAACGTTTTTTTTCGTATTCATCGCACAGCTATTTCAACGAATTTTTTTGCTAGTCAGCGTGCAGCGATTTCAACGATTTATTTCGTATTAACCGTACAGCGATTTCTACGACATTTTTTCGTATTCTGCGTACAGCGACTTAAACGGGTTTTTGAATTCAACGTACAGCACATTCAACGATTTTCTTTCATATTCAGCGTACAGCTATTTCAACGATTTCTCTTATTTTGTTATTCAGCGTACAGCGATTTCAATGATTTTTCCTTTTCATATTCATCGTACAGAGATTTCAACTATTTCAATGTCTTCGTAATCAGCGTACAGCGATTTCAACGATTTCTCTTTTTTCGTATTCAGCGTACAGCGATTTCAACTATTTTTATTTTTTATTCTGCGTACAGCGATTTCAACGATTTCTATTTTTCGTAATCAGCGTACAGCGATTTCAACGATTTTTTTGTGTTCAATGTACAGAGATATAAAAAATTTGCCTATTTTTCCCATTCAACGTACAGCGATTTCATAGATTTCTCTTTTTTTTCGTATTCAACGCAAAGCGATTTCAACGATTTTTTTTGTCGTATTCAAAGTACAGCGATTAAAATTATTTGTCTTTTTTTCGTATTCAGCTTACAGCCATTTGAACGATTTTTTTTCGTATTCAGCGTACAGCGATTTCAACGATTTTCTTTCGTATTCATCCTACAACGATTTCAACGATTTTTCCTTCGTATCCGGCCTAAAGCGATTTCAACGATATCTATTTTCTTCGTATTCAGCGTACAGCGTTTTCAACGATTTTTTTTGGTAATCAAATACAGCGATTAAAAAATTTCTCTTTTTTTCGTATTCAACTTACAGCGATTTCAACGATACTTTTTCGTATTCAGCGTACATCTTTTTCAACGATTTTCTTTTGTTTACTGCGTACAGCGATTTCAACGATTTTTTTTCGTATTCGGCCTACAGCGATTTCAACAATTTCTCCTTTCTTCGCATTCAGCGTACAGCGATTCAACGATTTTATTTCGTATTCGTCGTACAGAACTTTCAACCATTTTTTTCGTAGTCAGCGTACAGTGATTTCAACGATTTCTCTTTATTCATTGTCAGTATACAGCGATTACAACGTTTTCTGTTTTTCCGTATTCAACGTACAGCGATTTCAAAGATTTCTCTTTTTTTCTTATTCAGCGTACAGCGATTTCAACGATTACTCTTTTTTTCTTATTCTGTGTACAGCGATTTAAACGATTTCTGTTTTTTCCTTATTGAGCTTTCAGCGATTTCAACGATTTCTTTTTTTCGTATTCAACGTACAGTGATTTCAAAGATTTCTCCCTGTTCGTATCTGGTGTACAGCGATTTCAACGATTTCTGTTTTTTCATATTCAACGTACAGCGATTTCAACGATTTCTCTTTTTTCGTGTTCAGTGAACAGGACTCGAACGGTGTCTCTTTTTTTCGTAATCAGCGTTCAGCCATTTCAACAGTTTCTCTTTTTTCCGTATTTAGCGTATAGCGATTTCAAAGATTTCTCTTTTTTCATATTCATTGGACAGCGATTTCAACGATTTCTCTTTTTATCGTATTCAGCGTGCAGCGATTTCTACGATTTTTTTCGTATTCAGCGTACGTCGATTTCAATTATTATTTTTTTCAGCGTACAGCTATTTCAACGATTTGCTGACATATTCAGCGTATAGCCATGTCAACGATTTTTCATTTTTTCGTATTCAAAGCACAGCGATTAAAACAAATACTCTTTTTTTCGTATTCAGCTTACAGCGATTTTAACGATAATTTTTTCGTGTTCAGCGTACAGCTACTTCAACGAATTTCTTCCGTTTTCAGCGTGCTACATTGATTTCAACGAATTTATTTCGTATTCGACCTACAGCGATTTCCACGATTTCTATTTTTTTCTTATTCAGCGTACAGCGATTTCAACGATTTTTTTTCGTATTCGTTCTGAAGCGATTTTCACGATTTCTAATTTTTTTTCGTATTCTGTGTACAGCGATTTCAACGATTTCTAGTTTATTCGTATTAGCGTACAGGGATTTCAAAGATTTGTCTTTTTGTTTTTCGTATTGCACGTATAGCGATTTGAACGATTTTTCTTCTTTCGTGTTCAGCGCATAGGACTTCAAGGGTTTCTCTTTTTTCGTATTCAGCGTACAGCGATTTCAACGTTTACTCTTTTTTCGTATTTAGCGTACCGCTATTTCAACTATTATTTCTCGTATTCAGTGCAAAGAGATTTCAGCGATTTCTCTTTTTTCTTATTCAACGTACAGCTATTTCAACGAATTCTCTTGTTTATCGTATTCAAAGTACAGCTATTTCAGCCATTTTTCCCCATTCAGCGTGCAGCGATTTCAATGAATACTCTTATTTTCGTATTCAGCGTACGGCGATTTCAACGATTTTCTTTCGTATTCAGCGTACAACGATTTCAACGATTTTTCCTTCGTATTCGACCTAAAGCGATTTCAACGATATCTATTTTCTTCGTATTCAGCGTACAGCGATTAAAACGATTTTTTTTGGTATTCAGCGTACAGAGATATCAAAGATCTTTTTTCGTATTCAGCGTTCAGCGATTTCAACGATTTCTCTTTTTTTTCGTATTCAACGTACTGTGATTTGAACGATTTCTCTTTTTTTGTATTCTGTGTACAGCGATTTCAAAGATTTCTCTTTTCTCGTATTCAACGTACAGCTATTTCAACGAATTCTCTTTTTTTTCGTATTCAACGTACAGCTATTCCAGCCATTTTTTCCTATTCAGCGTACAGCGATTTCAATGAATTCTCGTTTTTCATATTCAGCGTACAGCTTTTCCAATGGAATTTTTTTTTCATATTCAGTGTACTGCGAGTTCAACGCTGTTTTATTTTGGTATTCAACGTACAGCTATTTCAACGATTTCTCTTTTTTTCGTATTCAGCGTACCGCTATTTCAACGATTTCTCTTTTTTTTTCGTATTCAGCGTACCGCTATTTCAACTATTCTTTTTCGTACTAGTGAACAGTTATTTCAAAGAATTCTCTTTTTTTCCGTTTTCAACGTCAGATATTTGAACCATTTTTTTCCTATTCACGGTGCAGCGATTTCAATGATTTCTATTTTTTCGTATTCAGCGTACAGCGATATCAACGATTCCTCATTGTTTCGTATTCAATGTGCAGCTATTTCAACCATAATTTTTTGTATTCAGGGTAGGCCTACAGCGATTTCAACCATTACTTATTTTTCCGTATTCATCGTAACGCGATTTCAACGATTTCTCTTTTTTCCGTATTGATCTTTAAGTGATTTAACCGTTTACTATTTTTTTCCTATTCAACGTACAGAGATTTTAACGATTTTTTTGTTTTTCCCATTCAGCGTACAGCGACTTCAACGACTGTTTTTTTCTTCAGCGTACAACTAATTCAACGTTTTTTCGTATTCATCGCACAGCTATTTGAACGAATTTTTTTGCTAGTCAGCGTACAGCGATTTCAACGATTTATTTCGTATTAACCGTACAGCGATTTCTACGACATTTTTTCGGATTCTGCGTACAGCGACTTAAACGGTTTTTTGTATTCAACGTACAGCACATTCAACGATTTTCTTTCATATTCAGCGTACAGCTATTTCAACGATTTCTCGTATTTTGTTATTCAGCGTACAGCGATTTCAACGATTTTTCCTTTTCATATTCATCGTACAGAGATTTCAACTATTTCAATGTCTTCGTAATCAGCGTACAGCGATTTCAACGATTTCTCTTTTTTCGTATTCAGCGTACAGCGATTTCAACTATTTCTATTTTTTATTCTGCGTACAGCGATTTCAACGATTTCTATTTTTCGTAATCAGCGTACAGCGATTTCAACGATTTTTTTGTGTTCAATGTACAGGGATATCAAAAATTTACCTATTTTTCCTATTGAACGTACAGCGATTTCAAAGATTTCTCTTTTTTTTTATTCAACGCAAAGCGATTTCAACGATTTTTTTGTCGTATTCAAAGTACAGCGATTAAAACTATTTGCTTTTTTTTCGTATTCAGCTTACAGCCATTTGAACGATTTTTTTTTCGTATTCAGCGTACAGCAATTTCAACGATTTTCTTTCGTATTCAGCCTACAACGATTTCAGCGATTTTTCCTTCGTATCCGGCCTAAAGCGATTTCAACGATATCAATTTTCTTCGTATTCAGCGTACAGCGTTTTCAACGATTTTTTTTGGTAATCAAATACAGCGATTAAAACAATTTCTCTTTTTTTCGTATTCAACTTACAGCGATTTGAACGATATTTTTTCGTATTCAGCGTACAGCTTTTTCAACGATTTTCTTTTGTTTACAGCGTACAGCGATTTCAACAATTTTTTTTCGTATTCGGCCTACAGCGATTTCAACGATTTCTCCTTTCCTCGCATTCAGCGTGCAGCGATTCAACGATTTTATTTCGTATTCGTCGTACAGAACTTTCAACCATTTTTTTCGTAGTCAGCGTACAATGATTTCAACGATTTCTCTTTATTCATTGTCAGTATACAGCGATTACAACGTTTTCTGTTTTTCCGTATTCAACGTACAGCGATTTCAAAGATTTCTCTTTTTTTCTTATTCAGCGTACAGCGATTTCAACGATTACTCTTTTTTTCTTATTCTGTGTACAGCGATTCAAACGATTTCTGTTTTTTCCTTATTGAGCTTTCAGCGATTTCAACGATTTCTTTTTTTTCGTATTCAACGTACAGTGATTTCAAAGATTTCGCCCTGTTCGTATCTGGTGTACAGCGATTTCAACGATTTCTCTTTTTTCATATTCAACGTACAGCGATTTCAACGATTTCTCTTTTTTCGTGTTCAGTGAACAGGACTCGAACGGTGTCTCTTTTTTTCGTAATCTGCGTTCAGCCATTTCAACAGTTTCTCTTTTTTCCGTATTTAGCGTATAGCGATTTCAAAGATTTCTCTTTTTTCATATTCTTTGGACAGTGATTTCAACGATTACTCTTTTTGTCGTATTCAGCGTGCAGCGATTTCTACGATTTTTTTCGTATCAGCGTACGTCGATTTCAACTATTATTTTTTTCAGCGTACAGCTATTTCAACGATTTGCTGACATATTCAGCGTATAGCCATGTCAACGATTTTTCTTTTTTTCGTATTCAAAGCACAGCGATTAAAACAATTACTCTTTTTTTCGTATTCAGCTTACAGCGATTTTAACGATAATTTTTTCGTGTTCAGCGTACAGCTACTTCAACGAATTTCTTCCGTTTTCAGCGTGCTACATTGATTTCAACGATTTTATTTCGTATTCGACCTACAGCGATTTCCACGATTTCTATTTTTTTCGTATTCATCGTACAGCGATTTCAACGATTCCTTTTCGTTTCATATTCAATGTGCACCTATTTTAACCATAATTTTTTGTATTCAGGATAGAAATACAGCGATTTCAAACATTACTTCCTTTTCCGTATTCAACCTACTGCGATTTGAACGATTTCTCTTTTTTTCGTATTGATCTTTAAGCGATTTAACCGATTACTCTTTTTTTCCCTATTCAACGTACAGCGATTTTAACGATTTCTCGTTTTTCCCATTCAGCGACTTCAACGATTTTTTTCTTATTCAGCGTACTAATAATTCAACGGTTTTTTTCGTATTCATCGTATAGCTATTTCAACAAATGTTTCTGCTAGTCAGCGTACAGCGATTTCAACGATTTATTTCGTATTCACCATACAGCGATTTCAACGATATTTTTTCCTATTCTGCGTACAGCGACTTAAACGGTTTTTTGTATTCAGCGTACAGCCCTTTGAACGTTTTTCTTTCATATTCAGCGTACAGAAATTTCAACAATTTCTCTTATTTTGTTATTCAGCGTACAGCGTTTTCATTTTCATCGTATAGAGAATTGAACTATTTCAATTCCTTCGTAACAGGGTACAGCGATTTCAACGATTTCTATTTTTTCTTATTCAGCGTACAGCGATTTCAACGATTTCTATTTTTCGTATTCAGCGTACAGCGATTTCAACGACTTTTTTGTGTTCAATGTACAGGGATATAAAAAATTTCCCTATTTTTCCTATTCAACGTACAGCGATTTGAATGATTTCTACTTTTTTTTCGTATTCAGCGCGAAGCGAATTCAAGGTTTTTTTTTCGTAATCAAAGTACAGGGATTAAAATTATGTATTTTTTTTCGTATTCAGTCTACGGCGATTTCAACGATTTTACCTTCGTATTCGGCCTAAAGCGAAATCAACGATATCTATTTTCTTCGTATTCGGCGTACAGCGATTTCAACGATTTTTTTCGGTAATCAAATACAGCGATTAAAACAATTTCTCTTTTTTTCGTATTCAACTTACAGCGATTTCAACGATATATTTTTTTCGTATTCAGCGTACAGCAATTTCAACGATTTCTCCTTTTTTTTCGTATTCTCCGTACAGCGATTCAACGATTTTTTTTTCGTATTCAGCGTACAGAATTTTCAACGATTTTTTTCGTATTCAGCGTACAGCGATTTCAACGATTTCTCTTTATTCATAGTCAGTATACAGCGATTAAACGATTTCTGTTTTTCTGTATTGAACGTAGAGCGATTTCATAGATTTCTCTTTTTTTCTTATTCACCGTAGAGTGATTTCAACGATTTCTCCCTTTTCGTATCCGGTGAACAGCGATTTCAACGATTTCTCTTTTTTCATATTCAACGTAGAGCGATTTCAACGATTTCTCTTTTTTCGTGATCAGTGATCAGGACTCGAACGGTGTCTTTTTTTTCGTATTCAGCGTACAGCGATTTCAACAATTTCTCTTTTTTTCGTATTTAGCTTATAGCGATTTCAAAGATTTCTCTTTTTTCATACTCAACGGACAGCGATTTCAACGATTTCTCTTTTTGTCGTATTCAGCGTGCAGCGATTTCAACGATTTTTTTCGTATTCAGCGTGCAGCTATTTCCACGATTTTCTCACATATTTAGCGTATAGCCATGTCAACCATTTTTCTTTTTTTCGTATTCAAAGCACATTGATTAAAACAATTACTCTTTTTTCGTATTCAGCTTACAGCGATTTTAACGATAATTTATTCGTATTCAGCGTACAGCTACTTAACCGTATTTCTTCCCTTTTCAGCGTACTACAGTGATTTCAACGATTTTATTTCGTATTCGATCTACAGCGATTTCCACGATTTGTATTTTTTTCGTATTCAGCGTACAGCGATATCAACAATTTTTTTTCGTATTCGTTCTGTAGCGAATTTCACGATTTCTAAATTTTTTTCGTATTCTGTGTACAGCGATTTTAAGGATTTCTATTTTATTCGTATTAGCGTACAGGGATTTCAACGATTTTTCTTTTTTTCGTGTTGAGCGCACAGCGATTTCATCGTTTTTTTCGTATTCGTCGTGGAGAGATTTGAACGATTTTTTGTCGTGTTCAGTGTACGGCTATTTCAACGATTTCTCTTGTTTATCGTTTTCAAAGTACAGCTATTTCAGCCATTTTTTTCCCTTTCAGCGTGCAGCGATTTCAATGAATACTCTTTCTTTCGTATTCAGCGTACAGCGATTTCCACGATTTTCTTTCGTATTCAGCGTACGATTTCAACCATTTTTTTCGTATTCGACCTAAAGCGATTTCAACAATATCTATTTTATTCGTATTCAACGTACAGCGATTTCAACGTTTTTTTTTTGGTATTCAGCGTACAGAGGTATCAACGATTTTTTTTCGTTTTCAGCGTTCAGCGATTTCTACGATTTCTCTTTTTTTCGTATTCAATGTACTGTGATTTGAACGATTTCTCTTTTTTTAGTATTCCGTGTACAGAGATTTCAAAGATTTCTTTTTTTTGTGTTCAGCGCACAGGACTTCAACCGTTTATCTTTTTTCGTTTTCAGCGTGCAGGGATTTAAACGATTTCTGCTTTTTCGTATTCAGCGTATAGCGATTTCAACGATTTCTCTTTTCTCATATTTAACGTACAGCGATTTCAACGATTTCTCTTTTTTTCGTGTTGAGCGCACAGCGATTTCATCGTTTTTTTCGAATTCGGCGTAGAGAGATTTGAACGATTTTTTGTCGTATTCAGTGTACGGCTATTTCAACGATTTTCTTTCATATTCAGGGTATAGGCATTTTAAAGATTTCTCTTTTTTTCGTAATCAAAGTACAGTGATTAAAACAATTTCTCATTTTTATCGTATTCAACTTACAGCGATTTCAACGATATTTTTTTCTTATTCATCCTACAGCTATTTCAACGAATTTCTTTTGTTTACTGCGTACAACGATTTCAACGATTTATCTTCGTATTCGGCCCACAGCGATTTCAACGATTTCTCCTTTTATTTCGTATTCAGATTACAGCGATTCTACGATTGTTTTTTCGTATTTAGCGTACACAATTTTCAACGATTTTTTTAGTATTCACCGTACAGTGATTTCAACGATTTCTCTTTATTCATAGTCACTTTACAGCGATTACAACTATTTCTGTTTTTCCGTATTCAACGTACAGCGATTTCAAAGATTTCTCTTTGTTTCTTATTCACCGTACAGCGATTTCAACGATTTCTTTTTTTTTCGTATTCTGTGTACAGCGATTTATACGATTTCTCTTTTTTCCCTATAGAGCTTTCAGCGATTTCAACGATTTCTTTTTTTTCGTATTCAACGTAAAGTGATTTCAACGATTGCTCCCTTTTCGTATCCGGTGTACAGCGATTTCAACGATGTCTCTTTTTTCGTATTCAACGTACAGCGATTTCAACGATTTCTCTTTTTTCGTGTTCAGTGAACACGACTCGAACGGTGTCTCTTTTTTTCGTATTGAGCGTACGGCGATTTCAACGATTTCTCTTTTTTTTCGTATTCAACGTACTGTGATTTGAACGACTTCTCTATTTTATGTATTCGGTGTACAGCGATTTCAAAGACGTCTCTTTTCTCGTATTCAACGTACAGCTATTTCAAAGTTTTCTCTTTTTTTCGTATTCAACGTCAGCTATTTCATTCATTTTTTCCTATTCAGCGTACAGGGATTTCAATGAATTCTCGTTTTTTCGTATTCAGCGTACAGCGATTTCAATGGAATTTTGTTTCGTATTCGGTGTACTGCGATTTCTACGCAGTTTTTTTGGTATTCAGCGTACAGCTATTTCAACGATTTCTCTTTTTTTCGTATTCAGCGTACCGCTATTTCAACTACTATTTTTCGTACTAGTGTACAGCTATTTCAAAGAATTCTATTTTTTTTCAGTATTCAACGTCAGCCATTTCAACGATTTTTTTCCAATTCACGGTGCAGCGATTTCAATGATTTCTATTTTTTTCGTATTCAGCCTACAGCTATTTCAACGATTATGTTTTGTTTCCTGCGTACAACGATTTCAACGATTTTTTTCGTATTCGGCCTTCAGCGATTTCAACGTTTTCTCCTTTATTTTCGTATTCAGCGTACAGCGATTCAACGATTTTTTTTCGTATTCAGCAACAGAATTTTTCAACAATTTTTTTTAGTATTCACCGTACAGCGATTTCAACGATTTCTCTTTTCTCTTATTCAACGTACAGCTATTTCAAAGATTTCTGTTTTTTTCGTATTCAACGTGAGCTATTTCAACCATTTTTTCCTATTCAGCGTACAGCGATTTCAATGAATTCTCGGTTTTTTCGTATTGAGCGTACAGAAATTTCAATGGAATTTTGTTTCGTATTCGGTGTACTGCGATTTCTACGCTGTTTTTTTTGGTATTCAGCGTACAGCTATTTCAACGATTTCTCTTTTTTTCGTATTCAGCGTACCTCTATTTCAACTACTCTTTTTCGTACTAGTGTACAGCTATTTCAAAGAATTCTCTTTTTTGCCGTATTAAACGTCAGCTATTTCAACCATTGTTTTCCAATTCACAGTGCAGCGATTTCAATGATTTCTATTTTTTTCGTATTCAGCGTACAGCGATTTCAACGATTCCTCTTTGTTTCGTATTCAATGTGCACCTATTTCAACCATAATTTTTTTGCATTCAGGATAGGAATACAGCGATTTCAAACATTACTTATTTTTCCGTATTCAACGTACTGCGATTTGAACGATTTCTCTTTTTTTCGTATTGATCTTTAAGCGATTTAACCGATTACTCTTTTTCCCCTATTCAACGTACAGCGATTTTAACGATTTCTCGGTTTTCCCATTCAGTGTACAGCGACTTCAACGATTTTTTTCTTATTCAGCGTACAACTAATTCAACGGTTTTTTTCGTATTCATCGTATAGGTATTTCAACAAATTTTTCTGCTAGTCAGCGTAGAGCGATTTCAACGATTTATTTCGTATTCACCGTACAGCGATTTCAACGACAATTTTTCGTATTCTGCGTACAGCGACTTAAACGGTTTTTTGTATTCAGCGTACAGCCCTTTGAACGATTTTCTTTCATATTAAGCGTACAGCTATTTCAACAATTTCTCTTATTTTGTTATTCAGCGTACAGCGTCTTCATATTCATCGTACAGAGATTTGAACTATTTCAATTCCTTCGTAAACAGGGTACAGCGATTTCAACGATTTCTATTTTTTCTTATTCAGCGTACAGCGATTTCAACGATTTCTATTTTTCGTATTCAGCGTACTGCGATTTCAACGATTTCTATTTTTCGTATTCAGCGTACAGCGACTTCAACGATTTCTATTTTTCGTATTCAGCGTACAGCGATTTCAACGACTTTTTTGTGTTCAATGTACAGGGACATCAAAAATTTCCCTATTTTTCCTATTCAACGTACAGCGAATTGAATGATTTCTCCTTTTTTTTTCGTATTCAGCGCGAAGCGAATTCAAAGTTTTTTTTCGTAATCAAAGTACAGCGATTAAAACTATGTATTTATTTTTCGTTTTCAACCTACGGCGATTTCAACGATTTTACCTTCGTATTCGGCATAAAGCGAAATCAACGATATCTATTTTCTTCGTATTCGGCGTACAGCGATTTCAAAGATTTTTTTTGGTAATCAAATACAGCGATTAAAACAATTTCTCTTTTTTTCGTATTCAACTTACAGCGATTTCAACGATATTTCTTTCGTATTCAGCGTACAGCAATTTCAACGATTTCTCCTTTTTTTTCGTATTCAGGGTACAGAGATATCAACGATTTTTTTTTCGTATTCAGCGTACAGAATTTTCAACGATTTTTTTCGTATTCAGCGTACAGCGATTTCAACGATTTCTCTTTATTTATAGTCAGTATACAGCGATTACAACGATTTCTGTTTTTCCGTATTGAACGTAGAGCGATTTCATAGATTTCTCTTTTTTTCTTATTCACCGTACAGCGATTTCTACGATTACTCTTTTTTTTCGTATTCTGTGTACAGCGATTTAAACGATTTCTCTTTTTTCCGTATTGAGCTTTCAGCGATTTCAACGATTTATTTTTTTTCGTATTCAACGTAGAGTGATTTCAACGATTTCTCCCTTTTCGTTTCCGGTGTACAGCGATTTCAACGATTTCTTTTTTTCATATTCAACGTAGAGCGATTTCAACGATTTCTCTTTTTTCGTGATCAGTGAACAGGACTCGAACGGTGTCTTTTTTTCGTATTCGGTGTACAGCGATTTCAAAGATTTTTCTTTTTTCGTATTCAACTTACAGCGATTTCCAAGATTTCTTTTTTTTTCGTGTTCAGCGCACAGGACTTGAACGGTTTATCTTTTTTTCGTTTTCAGCGTACAGGGATTTAAACGATTTCTGCTGTTTCGTAATCAGCGTATAGCGATTTCAACGATTTCTCTTTTCTCATATTCAACGTATAGCGATTTCAACGATTTCTCTTTTTTTCGTGTTGAGCGCACAGCGATTTCATCGTTTTTTTCGTATTCGGCGTTGAGAGATTTGAACGATTTTTTGTCGTATTCAGTGTACGGCTATTTCAACGATTTCTCTTGTTTATCGTTTTCAAAGTACAGCTATTTCAGCCATTTTTTTCCCATTCGGCGTGCAGCGAATTCAATGAATACTCTTTCTTTCGTATTCAGCGTACAGCGATTTCAACAATTTTCTTTCGTATTCAGCGTACGATTTCAACAATTTTTTTCGTATTCGACCTAAAACGATTTCAACGATATCTATTTTCTTCGTATTCAACGTACAGCGATTTCAACGTTTTTTTTGGTATTCAGCGTACAGAGGTATCAACGATTTTTTTCGTATTCAGCGTTCAGCGATTTCTACGATTTCTCTTTTTTTCGTATTCAACGTACTGTGATTTGAACGATTTCTCTTTTTTTGTATTCGGTGTACAGCGATTTCAAAGATTTCTTTTTTTTTTCATGTTCAGCGCACAGGACTTCAACGGTTTATCTTTTTTTCGTTTTCAGCGTACAGGGATTTAAAAGATTTCTGCTTTTTCGTATTCAGCGTGTAGCGATTTCAACGATTTCTCCTTTCTCATATTCAACGTACAGCGATTTCAACGATTTCTCTTTTTTTCGTGTTGAGCGCACAGCGAATTCATCGTTTTTTTCGAATTCGGCGTAGAGAGATTTGAACGATTTTTTGTCGTATTCAGTGTATGGCTATTTCAACGATTTTCTTTCATATTCAGGGTATAGCCATTTTAAAGATTTCTCCTTTTTTCGTAATCAAAGTACAGCGATTAAAACAATTTCTCTTTTTTATCGTATTAAACTTACAGCGATTACAACGATATTTTTTTCGTATTCAGCCTACAGATATTACAACGATTTTCTTTTGTTTACTGCGTACAACGATTTCAACGATTTATCTTCGTATTCGGCATACAGCGATTTCAATGGAATTTTGTTTCGTATTCGGTGTACAGCGGTTTCTACGCTGTTTTTTTGGTATTCAGCGTACAGCTATTTCAACGATTTCTCTTTATTTCGTATTCAGCGTACCGCTATTTTAACTGCTCTTTTTCGTACTAGTGTACAGCTATTTCAAAGAATTCTCTTTTTTTCCGTATTGAACGTCAGCTATTTCAACCATTTTTTTCCAATTCACGGTGCAGCGATTTCAATGATTTCTATTTTTTTCGTATTCAGCCTACAGCTATTTCAACGATTCCTCTTTGTTTCGTATTCAATGTGCACCTATTTCAACCATAATTTTTTGTATTCAGGGTAGGAATACAGCGATTTCAAACATTACTTATTTTTCCGTATTTAACGTACTGCGATTTCAACGATTTCTCATTTTTTGGTATTGATCTTTAAGCGATTTAACCGATTACTCTTTTTTTCATATTCAACGTACAGCGATTTTAACGATTTCTCGTTTTTCCCATTCAGCGTACAGCGACTTCAACGATTTTTTTCTTATTCAGCGTACAACTAATTCAACGGTTTTTTTTTCGAATTCATCGTATAGCTATTTCAACAAATTTTTCTGCTAGTCAGCGTACAGCGATTTCAACGATTTATTTCGTATTCACCGTACAGCGATTTCAACGATATTTTTTTCGTATTCTGCGTACAGCGACTTAAACGGTTTTTTGTATTCAGCGTACAGCCCTTTGAACGTTTTTCTTTCATATTCAGGGTACAGCTATTTCAACAATTTCTCATATTTTGTTATTCAGCGTACAGCGTTTTCAACGATATTTCCTTTTCATATTCATCGTACAGAGATTTGAACTATTTCAATTTCTTCGTAATCAGGGTACAGCGATTCCAACGATTTCTATTTTTCTCGTATTCAGCGTACAGCGATTTCAACGGTTTCTATTTTTCGTATTCAGCGTACAGCGATTTCAACTATTTCTATTTTTCGTATTCAGCGTACAGCGATTTCAACGATTTCTATTTTTCGTATTCAGCGTACAGCGATTTCAACTTTTTTTTGTGTTCAATGTAGAGGGATATCAAAAATTTCCCTATTTTTCCTATTCAACGTACAGCGATTTGAAGGATTTCTCCTTTTTTTTTTTTTCGTATTCTGCGCGAAGCGAATTCAAGGTTTTTTTAGTAATCAAAGTACAGCGATTAAAACTATGTATTTTTTTTCGTATTCAGCCTACGGCGATTTCAACGATTTTACCTTCGTATTCGGCCTAAAGCGAAATGAACGATATCTATTTTCTTCGTATTCGGCGTACAGCGATTTCAACGATTTTTTTTTGTAATCAAATACAGCGATTAAAACAATTTATGTTTTTTTCGTATTCAACTTATAGCGATTTCAACGATATTTTTTTTCGTATTCAGCGTACAGCGATTTCAACGATTTCTCCTATTTTTCGTATTCAGCGTACAGCGATTCAACGATTTTTTTTCGTATTCAGCGTACAGAATTTTCAACGATTTTTTCGTATTCAGCGTACAGCGATTTCAACGATTTCTCTTTATTCATAGTCAGTATACAGCGATTACAACGATTTCTGTTTTTCCGTATTGAACGTAGAGCGATTTCAAAGATTTCTCTTTTTTTCTTATTCACCGTACAGCGAATTGTACGATTTCTCTTTTTTTCGTATTCTGTGTACAGCGATTTAAACGATTTCTCTTTTTTCCGTATTGAGCTTTCAGCGATTTCAACGATTTCTTTTTTTTTCGTATTCAACGTAGAGTGATTTAATTGATTTCTCCCTTTTCGTATCCGGTGTACAGCGATGTCAACGATTTCTCTTTTATTCATATTCCACGTACAGCGATTTCAACCATTTCTCTTTTTTCGTGATCAGTGAACAGGACTCGAACGGTGTCTTTTTTTTCGTATTCAGCGTACAGCGATTTCAACAATTTCTCTTTTTTTCGTATTTAGCGTATAGCAATTTCAGAGATTTCTCTTTTTTCATATTCAACGGACAGCGATTTCAACGATTTCTCTTTTTGTCGTATTCAGCGTGCAGCGATTTCAACGATTTTTTCGTATTCAGCGTACGGCGATTTCAACTATTATTTTTTCAGCGTACAGCTATTTCAACGATTTTCTTACATATTCAGCGTATAGCCATGTCAACGATTTTTCTTTTTTTCGTATTCAAAGCACAGCGATTAAAACAATTACTCTTTTTTTCGTATTCAGCTTACAGCGATTTTAACGATAATTTTTTCGTATTCAGCGTACAGATACTTCAATGAATTTCTTCCCTTTTCAGCGTACTACAGTGATTTCAACGATTTTATTTCGTATTCGATCTACAGCGATTTCCACGATTTGTATTTTTTTCGTGTTCAGCGTACAGCGATATCAACAATTTTTTTCGTATTCGTTCTGTAGCGAATTTCACGATTTCTAAATTTTTTTCGTATTCTGTGTACAGCGATTTTAACGATTTCTATTTTATTCGTATTAGCGTACAGGGATTTCAACGATTTTTCTTTTTTTTTCGTATTGAAAGTATAGCGATTTGAACGATTTCTCTTTTTTCGTGTTCAGCGCATAGGACTTCAAGGGTTTCTCTTTTTTCGTATTCAGCGTACAGCGATTTCAACGTTTACTCTTTTTTTTCGTATTTTGCGTACCGCTATTTCAACTATTATTTCTCGTATTCAGTGTACAGCGATGTCAGTCATTTCTCTTTTTTTCGTATTCAATGTACAGCTCTTTCAACGATTTCTCTTGTTTATCGTTTTCAAAGTACAGCTATTTCAGCCATTTTTTTCCCATTCAGCGTGCAGCGATTTCAATGAATACTCTTTCTTTCGTATTCAGCGTACAGCGATTTCAACGATTTCTTTCGTATTCAGCGTACGATTTCAACCATTTTTTTCGTATTCGACCTAAAGCGATTTCTACGATATCTATTTTCTTCGTATTCAACGTACAGCGATTTCAACGTTTTTTTTGGTATTCAGCGTAGAGGTATCAACGATTTTTTTTTTTCGTATTCAGCGTTCAGCGATTTCTTTGATTTCTCTTTTTTTCGTATTCAACGTTTCGTTCTCAGCGTACAGGGATTTAAACGATTTCTGCTTTTTCGTATTCAGCGTAGGCCTATAGCGATTTCAACGATTTCTCTTTTCTCATATTCAACGTACAGCGATTTCAACGATTTCTCTTTTTTTCGTGTTGAGCGCACAGCGATTTCATCGTTTTTTTCGTATTCGGCGTAGAGAGATTTGAACGATTTTTTGTCGTATTCAGCGTACGGCTATTTCAACGATTCTCTTTCTTATTCAGGGTATAGCCATTTAAAGAATTCTCTTTTTTTTTGTTATCAAATTACAGCGATTAAAACAATTTCTCAATTTTATCGTTTTCAACTTACAGCGATTTCAACGATTTTCTTTTATTTACTGCGTACAACGATTTCAACAATTTTTTCGTATTCGGCCTACAGAGATTTCTACGTTTTCTCCTTTTTTTCGTATTCAGCGTACGGCGATTCAACGATTTTTTTCGTATTCAGCGTACAGAATTTTTCAACGATTTTTTTAGTATTCAGCGTACAGCGATTTCAACGATTTCTCTTTTTTCATAGTCAGTTTACAGCGATTACAACGATTTGTTTTTCCGTGTTCAACGTATAGCGATTTCAAAGATATCTCTTTTTTTCTTATTCACCGTACAGCGATTTCAACGATTTCTCTTTTTTTCGTATTCTGTGCACAGCGATTTAAACGATTTCTCTTTTTTTCGTATTCTGTGCACAGCGATTTAAACGATTTCTCTTTTTTTCCGTATTGAGCTTTCAGCGATTTCAACGATTTCTTTTGTTTTCGTATTCAACGTAAAGTGATTTCAACGATTTCTCCTTTTCGTATCCGGTGTACAGGGATTTCAACGATTTCTCTTTTTTCGTCTTCAACGTACAGCGATTTCAACGATATCTCTTTTTTCTTGTTCAGTGATCACGACTCGATCGGTGTCTCTTTTTTTCGTATTGAGCGTACAGCGATTTCAACGATTTCTATTCTTTTCGTATTCAACGTACTGTGATTTGAACGATTTCTCTTTTTAATGTATTCGGTGTACAGCGATTTCAAAGATTTCTTTTTCTCGTATTCAACGTACAGCTTTTTCAAAGATTTCTCTTTTTTCGTATTCAACGTGAGCTATTTCAACCATTTTTTCCTATTCAGCGTACAGCGATTTCAATGACTTCTCGTTTTTTCGTATTCAGCGTACAGAGATTTCAATGGAATTTTGTTTCGTATTCGGTGTACTGCGATTTCTACGCTGTTTTTTTTGGTATTCAGCGTACAGCTATTTCAACGATTTCTCTTTTTTTCGTATTCAGCGTACCGCTATTTCAACTACTCTTTTTCGTACTAGTGTACAGCTATTTCAAAGAATTCTCTTTTTTTCCGTATTCAACGTCAGCTGTTTCAACCATTTTTTCCAATTCACGGTGCAGCGATTTCAATGATTTCTATTTTTTTCGCATTCAGCGTATAGCGATTTCAACGATTCCTCTTTGTTTCGTATTCAATGTGCACCTATTTCAACCATAATTTTTTGTATTCAGGGTAGGAATACAGCGATTTCAACCATTACTTATTTTTCCGTATTCAACGTACTGCGATTTCAACGATTTCTCTTTTTTTCGTATTGATCTTTAAGCGATTTAACCGATTACTCTTTTTTTTCCTATTCAACGTACAGCGATTTTAACGATTTCTCGTTTTTCCCATTCAGCGTACAGCGACTTCAACGATTTTTTTCTTATTCAGCGTACAACTAATTCAACGGTTTTTTCGAATTCATCATATAGCTATTTCAACAAATTTTTCTGCTAGTCAGCGTACAGCGATTTCAACGATTTATTTCGTATTCACCGTACAGCGATTTCAACGATATTTTTTTCGTATTCTGCGTACAGCGACTTAAAGGGTTTTTTTGTATTCAGCGTACAGCCCTTTGAACGTTTTTCTTTCATATTCAGCGTACAGCTATTTCAACAATTTCTCATATTTTGTTATTCAGCGTACAGCGTTTTCAACGATATTTCCTTTTCATATTCATCGTACAGAGATTTGAACTATTTCAATTTCTTCGTAATCAGGGTACAGCGATTCCAACGATTTCTATTTTTCTCGTATTCAGCGTACAGCGATTTCAACGGTTTCTATTTTTCGTATTCAGCGTACAGCGATTTCAACTATTTCTATTTTTCGTATTCAGCGTACAGCGATTTCAACGATTTCTATTTTTCGTATTCAGCGTACAGCGATTTCAACTTTTTTTTGTGTTCAATGTAGAGGGGTATCAAAAATTTCCCTATTTTTCCTATTCAACGTACAGCGATTTGAAGGATTTCTCCTTTTTTTTCGTATTCTGCGCGAAGCGAATTCAAGGTTTTTTTTCGTAATCAAAGTACAGCGATTAAAACTATGTATTTTTTTTCGTATTCAGCCTACGGCGATTTCAACGATTTTACCTTCGTATTCGGCCTAAAGCGAAATGAACGATATCTATTTTCTTCTTATTCGGCGTACAGCGATTTCAACGATTTTTTTTGTAATCAAATACAGCGATTAAAACAATTTATGTTTTTTTTCGTATTCAACTTACAGCGATTTCAACGATATTTTTTTTCGTATTCAGCGTACATCGATTTCAACGATTTCTCCTATTTTTCGTATTCAGCGTACAGCGATTCAACGATTTTTTTTCGTATTCAGCGTACAGAATTTTCAACGATTTTTTCGTATTCAGCGTACAGCGATTTCAACGTTTACTCTTTTTTTCGTATTTTGCGTACCGCTATTTCAACTATTATTTCTCGTATTCAGTGTACAGCGATGTCAGCCATTTCTCTTTTTTTCGTATTCAATGTACAGCTCTTTCAACGATTTCTATTGTTTATTGTTTTCAAAGTACAGCTATTTCAGCCATTTTTTTCCCATTCAGCGTGCAGCGATTTCAATGAATACTCTTTCTTTCGTATTCAGCGTACAGCGTTTTCAACGATTTCTTTCGTATTCAGCGTACGATTTCAACCATTTTTTTCGTATTCGACCTAAAGCGATTTCAACGATATCTATTTTCTTCGTATTCAACGTACAGCGATTTCTGCGCTTTTTTTGGTATTCAGCGTAGAGGTATCAACGATTTTTTTTTCGTAATCAGCGTTCAGCGATTTCTACGATTTCTCTTTTTTTCGTATTCAACGTTTCGTTCTCAGCGTACAGGGATTTAAACGATTTCTGCTTTTTCGTATTCAGCGTAGGCCTATAGCGATTTCAACGATTTCTCTTTTCTCATATTCAACGTACAGCGATTTTAACGATTTCTCTTTTATTCGTGTTGAGCGCACAGCGATTTCATCGTTTTTTTCGTATTCGGCGTAGAGAGATTTGAACGATTTTTTGTCGTATTCAGCGTACGGCTATTTCAACGATTCTCTTTCTTATTCAGGGTATAGCCATTTAAAGAATTCTCTTTTTTTCGTAATCAAATTACAGCGATTAAAACAATTTCTCATTTTTATCGTTTTCAACTTACAGCGATTTCAACGATTTTCTTTTGTTTACTGCGTACAACAATTTCAACAATTTTTTTTCGTATTCGGCCTACAGAGATTTCAAAGTTTTCTCCTTTTTTTTCGTATTCAGCGTACAGCGATTCAACGATTTTTTTCGTATTCAGCGTACAGAATTTTTCAACGATTTTTTTAGTATTCAGCGTACAGCGATTTCAACGATTTCTCTTTTTTCATAGTCAGTTTACAGCGATTACAACGATTTGTTTTTCCGTGTTCAACGTATAGCGATTTCAAAGATTTCTCTTTTTTTCTTATTCACCGTACAGCGATTTCAACGATTTCTCTTTTTTTCGTATTCTGTGCACAGCGATTTAAACGATTTCTCTTTTTTCCGTATTGAGCTTTCAGCGATTTCAACGATTTCTTTTGTTTTCTTATTCAACGTAAAGTGATTTCAACGATTTCTCCTTTTCGTATCCGGTGTACAGCGATTTCAACGATTTTTCTTTTTTCGTCTTCAACGTACAGCGATTTCAACGATTTATCTTTTTTATGTATTCGGTGTACAGCGATTTCAAAGATTTCTTTTTCTCGTATTCAACGTACAGCTTTTTCAAAGATTTCTCTTTTTTCGTATTCAACGTGAGCTATTTCAACCATTTTTTCCTATTCAGCGTACAGCGATTTCAATGAATTCTCGTTTTTTCGTATTCAGCGTACAGAGATTTCAATGGAATTTTATTTCGTATTCGGTGTACTGCGATTTCTACGCTGTTTTTTTTTTGGTATTCAGCGTACAGTTATTTCAACGATTTCTCTTTTTTTCGTATTCAGCGTACCGCTATTTCAACTACTCTTTTTCGTACTAGTGTACAGCTATTTCAAAGAATTCTCTTTTTTTCCGTATTCAACGTCAGCTATTTCAACCATTTTTTCCAATTCACGGTGCAGCGATTTCAATGATTTCTATTTTTTTCGTATTCAGCGTACAGCGATTTCAGCGATTCCTCTTTGTTTCGTATTCAATGTGCATCTATTTCAACCATAATTTTTTGTATTCAGGGTAGGAATACAGCGATTTCAACCATTACTTATTTTTCCGTATTCAACGTACTGCGATTTCAACGATTTCTCTTTTTTTCGTATTGATCTTTAAGCGATTTAACCGATTACTCTTTTTTTCCTATTCTACGTACAGCGATTTTAACGATTTCTCGTTTTTCCCATTCAGCGTACAGCGATTTCAACGATTTTTTTCGTATTCATCGTATAACTATTTCAACAAATTTTTCTGCTAGTCAGCGTACAGCGATTTCAACGATTTATTTCGTATTCACCGTACAGCGATTTCAACGATATTTTTTTCCTATTCTGCGTACAGCGACTTAAACGGTTTTTTGTATTCAGCGTACAGCCCTTTGAACGATTTTCTTTCATATTCAGCGTACAGCTATTTCAACAATTGCTCTTATTTTTGTTATTCAGCGTACAGCGTTTTCATATTCATCGTACAGAGATTTGAACTATTTCAATTCTTTCGTAATCAGGGTAGAGCGATTTCAACGTTTTCTATTTTTTCTTATTCAGCGTGCAGCGATTTCAATGAATACTCTTTCTTTCGTATTCAGCGTGAAGCGATTTCAACGATTTTCTTACGTATTCAGCGTACGATTTCAACCATTTTTTTCGTATTCTACCTAAAGCGATTTCAACGATATCTATTTTTTTCGTATTCAACGTACAGCGATTTCAACGTTTTTTTTTTGGTATTCAGCGTACAGAGGTATCAATGATTTTTTTTCGTATTCATCGTTCAGCGATTTCTACGATTTCTCTTTTTTTCGTATTCAACGTACTGTGATTTGAACGATTTCTCTTGTTTTTTGTATTCGGTGTACAGCGATTTCAAAGATTTCTCTTTTTTCGTATTCAACGTACAGCGATTTCCAAGATTTCTTTTTTTTTCGTGTTCAGCGCACAGGACTTGAACGGTTTATCTTTTTTTCGTTTTCAGCGTACAGGGATTTAAACGATTTCTGCTTTTTTCGTATTCAGCGTATAGCGATTTAAACGATTTCTCTTTTCTCATATTCAACGTACAGCGATTTCAACGATTTCTCTTTTTTTCGTGTTGAGCGCACAGCGATTTCAATGATTTTTTCGTATTCAGCCTACAGCGATTTCAACGATTTCTCTTTATTCATAGTCAGTATACGGCGATTTCAACGATTTCTGTTTTTCCGTATTCAACGTACAGCGAATTCAAAGATTTCTCTTTTTTTCTTTTTCAGCGTACAGCGATTTCAACGATTTCTCTTTTTTCGTGTTCTGTGTACAGCGATTTAAACGATTTCTCTTTTTTCCGTATTGAGCTTTCAGCGATTTCAACGTTTTTTTTCGTATTCAACGTACAGTGATTTCAACGATTTCTCCCTTTTCGTATCCGGTGTACAGCGATTTGAAAGATTTCTCTTTTGTCGTATTCAACGTACAGCGATTTCAACGATTTCTCTTTTATCGTGTTCAGTGAACAGGACTCGAACGGTGTCTCTTTTTTTCGTATTGAGCGTACAGTGATTTCAACGATTTCTCTTTTTATCGTATTCAACGTACTGTGATTTGAACAATTTCTCTTTTTGATATATTCGGTGTACACCGATTTCAAAGATTTCTCTTTTCTCGTATTCAACGTACAGCTATTTCAAAGATTTATCTTTTTTTCGTATTCAACGTACAGCTATTTCAACCATTTTTTCCTATTCAGCGTACTGCGATTTCAATGGATTCTCGTTTTTTCGTATTCAGCGTACAGCGATTTCATTGAAATTTATTTTCGTATTCAGTGTACTGCGATTTCTATGCTGTATTTTTTTGGTATTCAGCGTACAGCGATTTCAACGATTACTCTTTGTTTCGTATTCAATGTGCACCTATTTCAACCATAATTGTTTTCTATTCAGGGTAGGACTACAGCGATTCCTACCATTACTTAATTTTCCGTATTCAACGTACAGCGATTTCAACGATTTCTCTTTCTTTCGTATTGATCTTTAAGCGATTTAACCGATTACTCTTTTTTCCTATTTAATGCATAGCGATTTTAACGATTTCTCTTTTTTCCCATTCAGCGTACAGCGACTTCGACGATTTTTTTCTTATTCAGCGTACAACTAATTCAGCGTTTTTTTTCGTATTCATCGTACAGCTATTTTAACGAATTTTTCTGCTAGTCAGCGTACAGCGATTTAAACGATTTATTTCGTATTCACCGTACAGCGATTTCAACGATATTTCTTCGCATTCTGCGTACAGCGACTTAAACGGTTCATTGTTTTCAGCGTACAGCCCTGTGAAGGATTTTCTTTCATATTCAGCGTACAGCAATTTCAACGATATCTCTTATTTTGTTATTCATCGTACAGCGATTTCAACGAATTTTCCTTTTTATATTCATCGTGCAGAGATTTCAACTATTTCAATTTCTTCGTAATCAGGGTACAGCGATTTCAACGATTTCTATCTTTTCGTATTCAGCGTACAGCGATTTCAACGATTTCTATTTTTCATATTCAGCGTACAGCGATTTCAACGATTTCTATTTTTCGTATTGAGCGTACAGCGATTTCAACGATATCTATTTTCTTCGTATTCAACGTACAGCGATTTCAAGGTTTTTTTTTGTTATTCAGCGTAGAGGTATCAACGATTTTTTTTCGTATTCAGCGTTCAGCGATTTCTACGATTTGTCTTTTTTTCGTATTGAACGTACTGTGATTTGAACGATTTCTCTTTTTTTTTGTATTCGGTGTACAGCGTTTTCAAAGATTTCTCTTTTTTCGTATTCAACGTACAGCGTTTTCCAAGATTTCTTTTTTTTCGTGTTCAGCGCACAGGACTTGAACGGTTTATCTTTTCTTTGTTTTCAGCGTACAGGGATTTAAACGATTTCTGCTTTTTCGTATTCAGCGTATAGCGATTTCAACGATTTCTCTTTTCTCATATTCAACGTACAGAGATTTCAACGATTTCTCTTTTTTTCGTGTTGAGCGCACAGCGATTTCATCGTTTTTATCGTATTCGGCGTAGAGAAATTTGAACGATTTCTTGTCGTATTCAGCGTACGGCTATTTCAACGATTTTCTTTCATATTCAGTGTATAGCCATTTTAAAGATTTCTCTTTTTTTCGTAATCAAAGTACAGCGATTAAAACAATTTCTCATTTTTATCGTTTTCAACTTACAGCGATTTCAACGATATTTTTTTCGTATTCAGCCTACAGCTAATTCAACGATTTTGTTTTGTTTCCTGCGTACAACGATTTCAACGATTTTTTTCGTATTCGGCCTACAGCGATTTCAACGATTTCTCCTTTTTTGGTATTCAGCGTACAGCGATTCAACGATTTTTTTTCGTATTCAGCGTACAGAATTTTTCAACGATTTTTTTAGTATTCAGCGTACAGCGATTTCAACGATTTCTCTTTTTTCATAGTCAGTTTACAGCGATTACAACGATTTGTTTTTCCGTATTCAACGTACAGCGATTTCAAAGATTTCTCTTTTTTTCTTATTCACCGTACAGCGATTTCAACGATTTCTCTTTTTTTCGTATTCTGTGCACAGCGATTTAAACGATTTCTCTTTTTTCGTATTGAGCTTTCAGCGATTTCAACGATTTCTTTTTTTTCGAATTCAACGTACAGTGATTTCAATGATTTCTACATTTTCGTATCCGGTGTACAGCGATTTGAACGATTTCTCTTTTTTCGTATTCAACGTACAGCGATTTCAACCATTCCTCTTTTTTCGTGTTTAGTGAACACGACTCGGTGTCTCTTTTTTTCGTATTGAGCGTACGGCGATTTCAACGATTTCTCTTTTTTTCGTATTAAACGTACTGTGATTTGAACGAGTTCTCTTTTTTATGTATTCGGTGTAGAGCGATTTCAAAGACGTCTCTTTTCTCGTATTGAACGTACAGCTATTTCAAAGATTTCTCTTTTTTTCGTATTCAACGTCAGCTATTTCATCCATTTTTTCCTATTCAGCGTACAGCGATTTCAATGAATTCTCGTTTTTTCGTATTCAGCGTACAGCGATTTCAATGGAATTTTTTTCGTATTCGGTGTACTGCGATTTTTACGCTGTTCTTTTTTGGTATTCATCGTACAGCTATTTCAACGATTTCTTTTTTTCGTATTCAGCGTACCGCTATTTCAACTATTCTTTTTCGTACTAGTGTACAGCTATTTCAAAGAATTCTCTTTTTTTCCGTATTCAACGTCAGGTATTTCAACCATTTTTTTCCAATTCACAGTGCAGCGATTTCAATGATTTCTATTTTTTTCGTATTCAGCGTACAGAGATTTCAACGATTCCTCTTTGTTTCGTATTCAATGTGCACCTATTTCAACCATAATTTTTTGTATTCAGGGTAAGACTACAGCGATTTCAACCATTACTTCCGACCTGGTTGGCGAGTTGGTATAGCGCTGGCCTTCTATGCCCAAAGTTGCGGGTTCGATCCCGGGCCAGGTCAATGGCATTTAAGTGTGCTTAAATGTGACAGGCTCATGTCAGTAGATTAACTGGCATGTAAAAGAACTCCTGCGGGACAAAATTCCGGCACATCCGGCGACGCTGGTATTACCTCTGCAGTTGCGAGCGTCGTTAAATAAAACATAACATTCATTCAACCATTACTTATTTTTCCGTTTTCAACGTAAAGCGATTTCAACGATTTTTTTTTCGTATTGATCTTTAAGCGATTTAACCGATTACTCTTTTTTTCCTATTCAACGTACAGCGATTTTAACGATTTCTCGTTTTTCCCATTCAGTGTACAGGGACTTCAACGATTTTTTTCTTATTCAGCGTACAACTAATTCAACGGATTTTTTCGTATTCATCGTATAGCTATTTCAACGAATTTTTCTGCTAGTCAGCGTACAGCGATTTCAACGATTTATTTCGTATACACCGTACAGCGATTTCAACAATATTTTTTCGTATTCTGCGCACAGCGACTTAAAGGGTTTTTCGTATTCAGCGTACAGCCCTTTGATCGATTTTCTTTCGTATTCAGCGTACAGCTATTTCAACTATTTCTCTTATTTTGTTATTCAGCGTACAGCGATTTAAACGATTTTTCCTTTTCATATTCATCGTACAGAGATTTGAACTATTTCAATTTCTTCGTAATCAGGGTACAGCGATTTCAACGATTTCTATTTTTTCGTATTCAGCGTACAGCGAATTTCAACGATTTCTATTTTTCGTATTCAGCGTACAGCGATTTCAACGATTTCTACTTTTCGTATTCTGCGTACAGCGATTTCAAAGATTTCTATTTTTCGTATTCAGCGTACAGTGATTTCAACGACTTTTTTGTTTTCAATGTACAGGGATATCAAAAATTTCCCTATTTTTCCTATTCAACGTACAGCGAATTCAAGGATTTCTCTTTTTTTCGTATTCTGCGCAAAGCGATTTCAACGATTTTTTTTTCGTATTCAAAGTACAGCGAACAAAACTATTTCTCTTTTTTTCGTAATCAGCTTACAGCTATTTGAACGATTTCTTTTGGCATTCAGCTTACAGCGATTTCAACGATTTTCATTCGTATTCAGCCTACAACGATTTCAACGATTTTACCTTCGTTTTCGGCCTAAAGCGGTTTCAACTATATCTATTTTTTTCGTATTCGGCGTACAGCGATTTCAACGATTTTTTTTGTAATCAAATACAGCGATTAAAACAATTTCTCTTTTTTTCGTATTCATCTTACAGCGATTTCAACGATATTTTTTTTCGTATTCAGCGTACAGCTTTTTCTAGGATTTTCTTTTGTTTACTGCGTACAACGATTTCAACGACTTTTTTCGTATTTGGCCTACAGCGATTTCAATGATTTCTCATTTTTTTTCGTATTCAGCGTACAGCGATTCAACAATTTTTTTCGTATTCAGCGTACAGAATTTTCAACGATTTTTTTCGTATTCAGCGTATAGCGATTTCAACGATTTCTCTTTATTCATAGTTTGTATACAGCGATTACAACGATTTCTGTTTTTCCCTGTTCAACGTAAAGCAATTTCAAAGATTACACTTTTTTTCTTATTCACCGTACAGCGATATCAACGATTTCTCTTTCTTTCGTATTCTGTGTACAGCGATTTAAACGATTTCTCTTTTTTCCGTATTCAGCTTTCTTCGATTTCAACAATTTCTTTTTTTTCGTATTCAACGTACAGTGATTTCAACGATTTCTCCCTTTTCGTATCCGGTGCACAGCGATTTCAACGATTTCTCTTTTTTTATATTCAACGCACAGCGATTTCAACGATTTCCCTTTTTTTCGTATTTAGCGTATAGCGATTTCAAAGATTTCACTTTTTTCATAGTCAACGGACAGCGATTTCAACGATTTCTCTTTTTGTCGTATTCAGCGTGCAGCGATTTCAACGATTTTTTTCGTATTCAGCGTACGGCGATTTCAACCATTATTATTTCAGCGTACAGCTATTTCAACGATTTTCTTACATATTCAGCGTATAGCCATGTCAACGATTTTTCTTTTTTTCGTATTCAAAGCACAGCGATTAAAACAATTACTCTTTTCTCGTATTCAGCTTACAGCGATTTTAACGATAATTTTTTCGTATTCAGCGTACAGCTACTTCAACGAATTTCTTCCGTTTTCAGCGTACTACAGTGATTTCAACGATTTTATTTCGTATTCGACCTACAGCGATTTGCACGATTTCAATTTTTTTTCGTATTCAGCGTACAGCGATTTCAACGATGTTTTTCGTATTCGTTCTGTAGCGATTTTCACGATTTCTAATTTTTTTCGTATTCTGTGTACAGCGATTTCAACGATTTCTAGTTTATTCGTATAAGCGCAAATGGATTTCAACGATTTTTCTTTTTTTCGTATTCAACGTATAGCGATTTGAACGATTTCTCTTTTTTCGTGTTCAGCGCATAGGAATTCAAGGGTTTCACTTTTTTCGTATTCAGCGTACAGCGATTTCAACGTTTACTCTTTTTTTCGTATTTAGCGTACCGCTATTTCAACAATTATTTCTCGTATTCAATGTACAGCGAATTCAGCGATTTCTCTTTTTTTTCGTATTCAACGTACAACTATTTCAACGATTTCTCTTGTTTATCGTATTCAAAGTGCAGATAGTTCAGCCATTTTTCCCATTCGGCGTGCATCGATTTCAATGAATACTCTTTCTTACGTATTCAGCGTACAACGATTTCAACGAAATTCTTTCGTATTCAGCGTACAACGATTTCAACGATTTTTTTCGTATTCGACCTAAAACGATTTCAACGATATCTATTTTCTTCGTATTCCGCGTATAGCGATTTCAACGATTTCTCTTTTCTCATATTCAACGTACAGCGATTTCAACGATTTCTCTTTTTTTCGTGTTGAGCGCACAGCGATTTCAACGATTTTTTTCGTATTCAGCCTACAGCGATTTCAACGATTTCTCTTTATTCATAATCAGTATACGGCGATTTCAACGATTTCTGTTTTTCCGTATTCAACGTACAGCGATTTCAAAGATTTCTCTTTTTTTCTTTTTCAGCGTACAGCGATTTCAACGATTTCTCTTTTTTCGTGTTCTGTGTACAGCGATTTAAACGATTTCTCTTTTTTCCGTATTGAGCTTTCAGCGATTTCAATGATTTTTTTTCGTATTCAACGTACAGTGATTTCAACGATTTCTCCCTTTTCGTATCCGGTGTACAGCGATTTGAAAGATTTCTCTTTTGTCGTATTCAACGTACAGCGATTTCAACGATTTCTCTTTTATCGTGTTCAGTGAACAGGACTCGAACGGTGTCTCTTTTTTTCGTATTGAGCGTACAGTGATTTCAACGATTTCTCTTTTTTTCGTATTAAACGTACTGTGATTTGAACAATTTCTCTTTTTGATATATTCGGTGTACACCGATTTCAAAGATTTCTCTTTTCTCGTATTCAACGTACAGCTATTTCAAAGATTTATCTTTTTTTCGTATTCAACGTACAGCTATTTCAACCATTTTTTCCTATTCAGCGTACTGCGATTTCAATGGATTCTCGTTTTTTCGTATTCAGCGTACAGCGATTTCATTGAAATTTATTTTCGTATTCAGTGTACTGCGATTTCTATGCTGTATTTTTTTGGTATTCAGCGTACAGCGATTTCAACGATTCCTCTTTGTTTCGTATTCAATGTGCACCTATTTCAACCATAATTGTTTTCTATTCAGGGTAGGAGTACAGCGATTCCTACCATTACTTAATTTTCCGTATTCAACGTACAGCGATTTCAACGATTTCTCTTTCTTTCGTATTGATCTTTAAGCGATTTAACCGATTACTCTTTTTTTCCTATTTAATGCACAGCGATTTTAACGATTTCTCGTTTCTCCCATTCAGCGTACAGCGACTTCGACGATTTTTTTTCTTATTCAGCGTACAACTAATTCAACGTTTTTTTCGTATTCATCGTACAGCTATTTTAACGAATTTTTCTGCTACTCAGCGTACAGCGATTTCAACGATTTATTTCGTATTCACCGTACAGCGATTTCAACGATATTTCTTCGTATTCTGCGTACAGCGACTTAAACGGTTTATTGTATTCAGCGCACCGCCCTGTGAAGGATTTGCTTTCATATTCAGCGTACTGCAATTTCAACGATTTCTCTTATTTTGGTATTCAGCGTACAGCGATTTCAACGAATTTTCCTTTTCATATTCATCGTGCAGAGATTTCAACTATTTCAATTTCTTCGTAATCAGGGTACAGCGATTTCAACGATTTCTATTTTTCGTATTCAGCGTACAGCGATTTCAACGATTTCTATTTTTCGTATTCAGCGTACAGCGATTTCAACGATTTCTATTTTTCGAATTGAGCGTACAGCGATTTCAACGATTTCTATTTTTCGTATTCTGCGTACAGCGATTTCAACGACTTTTTTGTGTTCATGTACAGGGATATCAAAATTTCCCTATTTTTCCTATTCAACGTACAGCGATTTCAACGATTTTTCTTTTTTTCGTATTCAGCGCAAAGCGATTTGAACGATTATTTTTCGTATTCAAAGTACAGCGAATAAAACTATTTCTCTTTTTTTCGTATTCTACTTACAGCCATTTGAACGATTATTTTTCGTATTCAGCATACATCCATTTCAACGATTTTCTTTCATATTCGGCCTAAAGCGATTTCAACGATATCTAATTTCTTCGTAGTCGTCGTACAGCGATTTCAACGATTTTTTTTGGTAATCAAATACAGCGATTAAAACATTTTCTCTTTTTTTCGTATTCAACTTACAGCGACTTCAAAGATATTTTTTTCGTATTCAGCTTACAGCTTTTTCAACGATTTTCTTTTGTTTACTTCGTACAACGATTTCAACGATTTTTTTCGTATTCGGCCTACAGCGATTTCAACGAGTTCTCCTTTTTTACGTATTCAGCGTACAGCGATTCAACGATTTTTTTTCGTATTCAGCGTACGGAATTTTGAACGATTTTTTTCGTATTCAGCGTACAGCGATTTCAATGATTTCTCTTTATTCATAGTCAGTATACAGCGATTACAACGATTTCTGTTTTTCCGTATTCAACGTACAGCGATTTCAAAGATTTCTCTTTTTTCGTATTCAACGTACAGCGATTTCTAAGATTTCTCTTTTTTCTTGTTCAGCGTACAGGACTTGGTCGGTTACCTTTTTTTCGTATTCTGCGTACAGGATTTAAACGATTTCTGCTTTTCCGTATTCAGCGTATAGCGATTTCAACGATTACTCTTTTCTCATATTCAACGTACAGCGATTTCAACGATTTCTGTTTTTTCCGTGTTGAGCGCACAGGGATTTCATCTTTTTTTTCGTATTCTGCGTAGAGAGATTTGAACGACTTTTTGTCGTATTCAGCGTACGGCTATTTCAACGATTTTCTTTCATATTCAGGGTATAGCCATTTCAAAGATTTCTCTTTTTTTCGTAATCAAATACAGCGATTAAAACAATTTCTCTTTTTTTCGTATTCAACTTACAGCGATTTCAACGATTTTCTTTTGTTTACTGCATACAGCGATTTCAACGATTTGTTTTCGTATTCGGCCTACAGCGATTTCAACGATTTCTCCTTTTTTTCGTATTCAGCGTACAGCGATTCATCGTTTTTTTTTTTTCGTATTTAGCGTACAGAATTTTCAACGACTTTTTCGTATTCAGCGTACAGCGATTTCAACGATTTCTCTTCTTTCCGTATTTAGCGTACAGCGTTTTCAACGATTTCTCTTTTTTCGAATTCAGCGTACAGCGATTTCAACGATTTCTCTTTTTTCGTGTTCAGTGAACAGGACTCGAACGGTATCTTTTTTTTCGTATTGAGAGTACAGCGATTTCAACAATTTCTCTTTTTTTCGTATTTAGCGTATAGCGATTTCAAAGATTTCTCTTTTTTCATATTCAACGGATAGCGATTTCAACGATTTATTTCGTATTCAGCGTACGGCGATTTCAACTATTATTTTTTCAGCGTACAGCTATTTCAACGATATTCTTACATATTCAGCGTATAGCCATGTCAACGATTTTTCTTTTTTTCGTATTCAAAGCACAGCGATTAAAACAATTACTCTTTTTTTCGTATTCAGCTTACAGCGATTTTAACGATAATTTTTTCGTATTCAGCGTATAGCTACTTCTATGAATATCTTCCGTTTTCAGCGTACTACAGTGATTTCATCGATTTAATTTCGTATTCGACCTACAGCGATTTCCACGATTTATATTTTTTTTTTTCGTATTCTGCGTACAGCGATTTAAACGATTTTTTTTCGTATTCGTTCTGTAGCGATTTTCACGATTTCTAATTTTTTTTCGTATTCTGTGTACGGCGATTTCAACGATTTCTATTTTATTCGTATTAGCGTACAGGGATTACAACGATTTTTCTTTTTTTTTTTCCTATTGAGCGTATAGCGATTTGAACGATTTCTCTTTTTTCGTGTTCAGCGCATAGGACTTCAAGGGTTTCTCTTTTTTCGTATTCAGCGTACAGCGATTTCAACCTTTACTCTTTTTTTCGTATTTAGCGTACCGCTATTTCAACTATTATTTCTCGTATTCAGTGTAAAGCGATTTCTCTTTTTTTCTTATTCAACGTACTGTGATTTGAACGATTTCTCTCTTTTTTTTTTTTTTGGAATCGGTGTAAAGCGATTTCAAAGATTTCTCTTTTTTCGTATTCAACGTACAGCGATTACAAGATTTCTCTTTTTTCTTGTTCAGCGCACAGGACTTGGTCGGTTACCTTTTTTTCGTATTCTGCGTACAGGATTTAAACGATTTCTGCTTTTCCGTATTCAGCGTATAGCGATTTCAACGATTTCTCTTTTCTCATATTCAACGTACAGCGATTTCAACGATTTCTGTTTTTTCCGTGTTGAGCGCACAGGGATTTCATCTTTTTTTTCGTATTCTGCGTAGAGAGATTTGAACGACTTTTTGTCGTATTCAGCGTACGGCTATTTCAACGATTTTCTTTCATATTCAGGGTATAGCCATTTCAAAGATTTCTCTTTTTTTCGTAATCAAATACAGCGATTAAAACAATTTCTCTTTTTTTCGTATTCAACTTACAGCGATTTCAACGATTTTCTTTTGTTTACTGCATACAGCGATTTCAACGATTTGTTTTCGTATTCGGCCTACAGCGATTTCAACGATTTCTCCTTTTTTTCGTATTCAGCGTACAGCGATCCATCGGTTTTTTTCGTATTTAGCGTACAGAATTTTCAACGACTTTTTCGTATTCAGCGTACAGCGATTTCAACGATTTCTCTTCTTTTCGTATTTAGCGTACAGCGTTTTCAACGATTTCTCTTTTTTCGAATTCAGCGTACAGCGATTTCAAAGATTTCTCTTTTTTCGTGTTCAGTGACAGGACTCGAACGGTATCTTTTTTTTCGTATTGAGAGTACAGCGCTCTCAACAATTTCTCTTTTTTCGTATTTAGCGTATAGCGATTTCAAAGATTTATCTTTTTTCATATTCAACGGATACCGATTTCAACGATTTATTTCGTATTCAGCGTACGGCGATTTCAACTATTATTTTTTCAGCGTACAGCTATTTCAACGATTTTCTTACAAATTCAGCGTATAGCCTTGTCAACGATTTTTCTTTTTTTTCGTATTCAAAGTACAGCGATTAGAACAATTACTCTTTTTTTCGTATTCAGCTTACAGCGATTTTAACGATAATTTTTTCGTATTCAGCGTACTGCTACTTCAACGAATATCTTCCGTTTTCAGCGTACTACAGTGATTTCATCGATTTTATTTCGTATTCGACGTACAGCGATTTCCACGATTTATATATTTTTTTTCGTATTCTGCGTACAGCGATTTCAACGATTTTTTTTCGTATTCGTTCTGTAGCGATTTTCACGATTTCTAATTTTTTTTCGTATTCTGTGTACGGCGATTTCAACGATTTCTATTTTATTCGTATTAGCGTACAGGGATTACAACGATTTTCCTTTTTTTCCTATTGAACGTATAGCGATTTGAACGATCTCTATTTTTTCGTGTTCAGCGCATAGGACTTCAAGGGTTTCTCTTTTTTCGTATTCAGCGTACAGCGATTTCAACCTTTACTCTTTTTTTCGTATTTAGCGTACCGCTATATCAACTATTATTTCTCATATTCAGTGTACAGCGATTTCTGCGATTTCTCTTTTTTTCGTATTCAGCGTACTGTGATTTGAACGATTTCTCTTTTTTTTTGTAATCGGTGTACAGCGATTTCAAAGGTTTCTCTTTTTTCGTATTCAACGTACAGCGATTTCCAAGATTTCTCTATTTTCGTGTTCAGCGCACAGGACTTGGTCGGTTACCTATTTTTCGTATTCAGCGAACAGGGATTTAAACGATTTCTGCTTTTCCGTATTCAGCGTATAGCGATTTCAACGATTTTTCTTTTCTCATATTCAACGTACAGCGATTTTAACGATTTCTGTTTTTTCCGTGTTGAGCGCACAGGGATTTCTTCGTTTTTTTCGTATTCGGCGTAGAGAGATTTGAACGACATTTTGTCGTATTCAGCGTACGGCTATTTCAACGATTTTCTTTCATATTCAGGGTATAGCCATTTCAAAGATTTCTCTTTTTTTCGTAATCAAATACAGCGATTAAAACAATTTCTCTTTTTTTCGTATTCAACTTACAGCGATTTCAACGATATTTTTTTCGTATTCAGCGTACAGCTATTTCTACGATTTTCTTTTGTTTACTGCATACAGCGATTTCAACGATTTGTTTTCGTATTCGGCCTACAGCGATTTCAACGATTTCTCCTTTTTTTCGTATTCAGCGTACAGCGATTCATCGTTTTTTTTCGTATTTAGCGTACAGAATTGTCAACGATTTTTTCGTATTCAGCGTACAGCGATTTCAACGATTTCTCTTTTTTCCGTATTTAGCGTACAGCGCTTTCAGCGATTTCTCTTTTTTCGAATTCAGCGTACAGCGATTGCAACGGTTTCTCTATTTTCTTATTCAAATTATAGCGTTTTCAACGATTTCTCTTTTTTCTTATTCGGCGTATAGCGATTTTAAAGTTTTCTCTTTTTTTACATTTCAACGTACAGATATGTCAACGATGTCTCTTTTTTTCGTATTCAGCTTACAGCGATTTCAATGATTTCTCTTTTTTTTTTCGCATCCAGCGTACAGCGTTTTCAAATTTTTTTTCGTACTCAGCGTACAGCGATTTCAACGGTTTTTTTTTGTATTCACCGTACAACCATTCCTACTATTTTTTCTCTTTCATTGTTCAGCAATTTAAAGTATTTTTTGTCCGTTCACCATTCCTTCCATTTCATCCTTCATTATTCAGTTTCTTCTAAGGCCTTGACCCTGGCTATTCCTTTTCTTTCATCCTGATCATTTTCAGCATCATTCTTTCTTCACCCTTTCTTGTCAACACAGCTTCATTTCTTATTCTATCTTTCTGTTTCACACCCTCCATTCTTCTCCATATCTACATTTCAAGTGACTCTAGTCTCTTCTCTTCACTTCGTCGTAATTTCTGTATTTCCTCCTTATACAATGTCATACTTCATACAAAGCACTTCACTAGTCTCTCCATTAGTTGTTTTTCTAGAGTTCCGTAGAATGCCCTTTTTCTCTATTAAATTTTTATTGTGTTTTACAAATGCAACTAATTGTATAAGGAAAAGTATTTGCTTTCCTAAAGGACTGTGTAACTCTGTTGACTTCGTCTTTTTTATTCGTTTATTATGAATTAACTTTTACTCTAATTAGTTAGATATAATACACTTTGTAATATGTACAGTATTATTATTCTTCTTTACTTTAGGATATATTTTTATTGTAATTATATATATTTTGAAAATTAAAAAAAAAAAAAAAGGAAACAACAATAGGCGAGGTAAGGTCGGCTAGAGGGGAGGAGGAGGCCGAAATAGGAGTAATAATACTGTACAGTTTAAATAATTATGCGTTTTAGTTTCAATAATAATAATAATAATAATAATAATAATAATCATAATAATAATAATAATAATCATAAGAATAATAATGATAATAATAATAATAGTAGTAATAATAATAATAATAATATTTTTTGAGAACGGCCTGGGACGCGATGAAAATTGTCAGGGAATGTTGGTTGAAGAAGGTATTAATTCTGTAGGTAGCCTACCCTGCCTTACTGTAAATCCTAATATTCTTCACAGTCCATCAGAAGTAGTCGCTGTCCTCAAAAATTATTCAGACTTCTTCCCTATTACTCGTAATTCGTGAAATATAACCAATGTAAAGTTGTTACTCTTGGTAATCCTCTAGGGAGTGTATAATTCAATTAAAGCCTACATAAAGAGTACTAGAATGACTTAATATACAGGATGTTTCCGAGGTGGTGTTACAAACTTTTAGGGATGATGGCGAAGGGCACATGTATCAATTTGAGAAAAGGGACCATGGTCCGGAAATGACCGAGTCGAAAGTTATAAGCAAAAATAGTTGTCTGGAAATGAAATTGTAATTTGGCACCACGTGCCCTTCTTCCCTTAACTTTTGGAACAGTCGTGGAAAAATGATATGGACCGGATGTCTCCTACGTGCATACTTGGCCCGATACAATCTGTGAGCTTGTCTACTGTTCCCATTGGCTCATCCGTATTCGAAAATAAGGTCTGCTTATTCCGCTCTCGTGTACTCCTCCATTTCACTAGGACTGATCGACTGGACGCTGCAACTTGTACACATATATTTCTGTCTACAGACGTGCATATCAGGACCGACCATGTCCGTTACACATTACGCTATCTGCATTGCTTTAGTGTAGTTTCCTGTCCCCACCCCTCAGACAGAGCATTGAATGGAATACTGTAAGTAGACAACGTAAACAACGTCGGATGAATACAGTATGTGTAAGATGAACAGATAAATACACATAAATAAGGTGTACAGAGGAATAAAATTATTTCATTTCCACAGAACTATTTTTGCTTGTAACTTTCGACTCGGTCATTTCCGGACCAGGGTTTCTTATCTCAAATTGATACATGTGCCCTTCGCCATCATCCCTGAAAGTTTGTAACACCACCTCGGAAACACCCTGTATAAAGTAGTCACAATAACACTGCACTACAGGTTCGAAATCGACTCGCGCACTTACTACCGCACTGGACACGTAGCACCACAGTTCAGCACCGTTTCTGCAACCAGACGGTACAGAAAACAATTCTACCCCTTCCCATAGAGCGTATTCCGAATCTCACCGGTGAGCAATCCGATGGCATCACGGTGTTCCGAATTCCACCGATGACGTCATTGATGCTCCACAGGTGTCGCACCAGTGCCATCAACTTGCAGAGGTGGTGGCAGTCTCCATCAGCCGCCATCAGTGAATCTGATTGGTTCTTGTATAGGGCGGGAATTAGCAGACGAATGATATCGTGCACTGTTGTGTCACGGCGGTGTGTTCTGCTTTAGTTCTGCTGTATTGCTTGTAATGAGCACAATATATGTTAATGGCTTATGAGCGAACATGTCAACGGACCCGTTATTACTACCGGATCAAGAAATAAATTATTTATGCTATCTTTTCTTTGAACGAGATGGCAGTACGAAAATTTCGCATAATTTTGCTAGCATAGCACAGACAACAACTTGTACAGTCGGACCGGTGAGATTCTGAATACGCTGTTTGACGTCATGTACAGTACTCGAGTCACATGTAGCCTACGCCGGTATCGTGTTTACGAAAGAATTGTTGCGTCTCTACTCATAATTAACATGAAAAGATGACCTGAAGGCTTTCATGGACAAGCCTACATTCTTTGTTCGTCAGAGTTTATCAAGTTCAAATCTAAAATGAGCTCATAGTCGATTGGTAAGATGTATATAAGTTATCAAAGTACCAGCCGCCGTATTAGTAGTTTCGCTTTTGTTTACGTTCATTTGCCCGGTTTGTCTACTACCTGTGTTGAACCGTTGCACGGTAAGGGAGGAATGAAGGCTCTGCAGTTCACAGCTCGAGAACGCTGTTCGACATCGTCTAGTACGTAAAACACACAATTTTCATTACGGTACTTACCATTTCTATCTTACTTTATTTCTCTTTACTACTTTTCATTTTATTGGTTTATCTTAATCGTCATCCCCTTAACACTTAACTAATTATTCCTCGATCTTTTCCTCATTTTCACTTTAGGTACACTTAACGATCGAATCCTCACATTTTTAGTGTAGATTAGGTCGCTCAAATTACACAACTGAAATTTACTCCAGAATAAAAGATTTTCATGGAAAACGTACCTGAAAAAGAGAGATTTTGGAAAGGCAAAAAGAAAATTTCTTAATGTTACCGTTCCACATAACAACAGATAATAAATACCTTCGAAATTCGTGTTACCAAGGCAAAACACAGTTTAGGCTCTTTTCCAAGTTTGCACTATCTGTATCGATGTACAGAGCAAGTCAAAATGGTGGACCCGATTTCAGTAATTTATTGTGTGAAATCTAATGAAAATGAACATATTGTAATGTGAGACGTGTGATTTGAAAGGTAAAATTTCAAAGTTTTTTTCAGACACATTATAACTGTTCTATGTGAGCACCCTGCGAAACACGACATATATGAAGCCGATAATCAATCTCCTGCCAAACCCTTTGTAGCAAACCACGGTCATTCTCAGCAATGGCTGCTGTGATGCGGGCGCGCAGGTCGTCCAGTGTCGTTGGAAGTGATGGTGCGTAAACATGATCCTTTACAAAACCCCACATGAAGACATCACATTGGGTGAAATCGGGAGAACGAGGTGGCCAACGAAGCAGATGCGCATCTCTCACACATGTACGGCCTATCCACCGTTGTTTCAATGTCCAATTGAGATGGTCCCGAACGCTGCCATGGTAATGCGGAGGGGCACCATCCAGTTGAAGAATGAAGTCTGCACTATCCTCTTCAAGATGCAGGAGGAGCCATCGTTGCATCATATCAAGGAAAACATGTCCTGTCACTGTGCGTTCATTGAAAAAATAGGGTCCATAAATCTTTTCATGGGAAATGGCACAGAAGACGTTTAATTTGGGGAAATCACGTTGGGTTTCCACAAGTGCATTGAGATTAGGAGCTTCCCAAAATCTCACATTGCCTGAAAGGTGGAAAACCGCTTCGTCACTGAAAATTAACCTCTCAGAGAACCCATCCACTTTCAGCGGGAGATCAGCATAGAAGGACGCTCGCAAAGCTTATTCTATGTCTCCCTGCACAGACGAGGACATTTCTTGCGCCCGAAATAGCGTGTGAACATTGAACTTGTGTGCCATCTGATGACAAGCAATGAAATTGCTTCAAGAATGCATGTGAACGAACGGAGCTTGGTATTGTGTCATTTTTACTTGCTATTGCAGTGTGTAGGCCTATTGGTAATTCGTCTGTGCGGTGTATTTAATTGCGTTGAAAATGGAGTGGTCCAGGATTGTAGTTGAGTGTTTAAACGATACATACAACGAGGAGACTTGTTTGTATATTACAAAGTCTCCCGACTATCATAATAAACATGCTAGAAGAGAAGCACTGGAGAGGATTTCTGCAGCATTGAAGAATATTGGGCCCTCATCTGCCAATGATATTGTAGCAAAAATAAAGAGTTTAAGAACTACGTTTGTGGCTGAATTAAATAAAATAAAACAATCCAAGAAGAGCGGAGCAGGATTAAGATAAATATATAAACCCTCGATTTGGTACCATATTCTGAGAAATTGTTTTTTCTTGGAGGATCATGTTACACCAGGACGAGGAACTTGCACTGCAGATTCTGATGATGTAATAGTAAGCAAATTAGTTTATTATGAAATATTTTGTCATTTAATTGAATATAATACAATTATTCTAATAGGTAAAAAAGTATTACGGAATCCACACGGGCATTGTAATTTCGATATGGAAATATTACCGATCACACAGAAGACATTTTCTCTGTGTTTGTTTTTCTGGCCGTATGGACAATGGCGAGTGTTTACGTTAGTATACACGCACTGTCGCAGTTTTGGACCTAGGCCTAGGTTCATTATTATGTACTTGAAATCAATTTATATGATTAATCGAAAATGCCTATTGAAATAATGATTGAAGCTGTAATCAATATCTAGTTACTTATTAATATTGAATAATTTAGGGCTATTTAATTGAAATTGGTCTTGAATTTTTGAAAGTAATGAAAATTAAGTTTATCTTGCACAAAAGTGTTTTCGAAGCCTATATAGTAAAACAATTAAACAAATTATTAATTTTTATTAAACTTCTGCATATGATATGAAAAATGTGTTGGCAGAAGAATATTAATGCAACTGGAATAATTTGTATTTGCAATAGGATATTGAAACTGTGCAAATTAACTCTAAAATTATGAATCGAATAGAGCTTAATCTTTCTATACTAATATATTTCAATAAATTTAATTACTTATGTGAGTTTATCTCATTTCTAATGATCTTTAACTTCCATCATTTTAGGATGACTCTCAGTCAACTTGTTCTGCACTTGATACCGAAGACTCCTCACTTTTTGGAGAGTGGTAGGCTATTGAGAAAGAGAATGAGCCCTTACAGCCACTAACTACCTGTACGGTCAATGTTCCATCTACCAGTAGAGCGGCGTCTACAAATGGAGTGTCAACAAAGAAGAGAAAGAGAAACAGCGACACGAATGGCAGCCAAGAGAGAGACATTTTGAACACTGCAAAAGATATACTTGACAACAAAAGAAAGCCAAAGAAGACAAAACTGATGTAGGTATCCTGAGAGAACTTGTCTCTGGAACACTGAAGGGGATCAAAAGTAAAGGAAGAGTTTTAAAAGGAAGCAGGATGATTAAAGATTACTATTTTCCATACAGAAAGAGGACCTAGAGGAAAGTGAAAATGTATAAAAATTAAAAGAAACAACAGTTTTCAAAATATTTTCTTTTTATAAGAAATTCTGTGCTGTGACATACATGTTCAAAGCATACATTATACTGCAACATTTACAGTGAGGCTTGGGACAGAAGACATTTCTAAGTTAGGATATATTTAAAAGTTTTGTGTTGTGACATACATTCCTAAATTCTGTATCACTATGTAGGGTACTGGTATAATAAGTTTTGAATTGTTATACATTTCTTAATTAGGATGTGTTTACAATGAAATCTCGTAGGGCCATTTTGTATTTCAGTATTAAAAACTAATTTTGTATCAAAGTCATATTGAGGTTAAGATTTCAGATAAGTTGAAATATATACTAATAAATTGTTTTATAATTTCAGTCAACAACTTATCAATGAATACAGAATCAATTCTCTGTTATTTCACATCACAAGTTTATGTATCCACAAATAGTATTTTCGATTTTTTAAAAATCATCTTCAGGTGGAAAGACATAAATTGACAAATTGAGCATTGTTGAAATACAAGAAGTAAAATATATATACACACAAATTATAAATAAAAATCAAAACTCTTTAAAAGCAATATGATATAAAATGTGGTTCTAAGTCATCTTAATATGATAAAACATTTTCCAAAGTTTTCAAACTAACAGTCATATAAAGTGATGAACACACTATTTGAATCTTTTGATGTTATATAACAAGTGTCAATCATAAAATTGTATGTATCTATGTATTGATAATTAAAATTTAAATTTTTAAGCCATTAGTGATACCATATTCAGAAGAAGAGTCAGACGTTGAGGTCATCTCATCGAAGCATTACAAAAATTGTGACTGATTGTATACGCTGCGTGGAATATAGGTGGGAAGGGAGAGGGAAGTTTCAACAAGTGGCAAAGCAAAACTGCTTGATAAAAGTTATATATTGATGCGATACAGGGGATTTTGGGAATTGAGAACTTATTCATTTAACAATTGTATGTTTTGATTATAATTCCTGGCTATGAAATATTCCTCAACTGTGGTAATTAAATATGGATCATTCACTGTTTTTAAGATTTGTAATGTGTTGTGGATACTAATAAGTTCATGACCTGTGTTAATTAATTGAGTGGCAATTTTTTATTTTTTTCTATTGTTAACGAAATCGGATTTATGTTCCTTGTACCTAGTATGAAAATTACTTTTTGTTTGGTCTGTATTTCATATTGCAGCTCATACAATTTAATTGGTAAACTCCACTACCGGTATGTAAATGTTTGTTAGTGTTCCTGATTTTATTGAGGATTATACTGTTTAAATTATTGTTGGATTTGTAAGTAATATTTGTTTACTTTTTTGAAAAAGACAGATAGTTTATTATTAATTTTCCCTATATAGGTCATAAAGTTCCAAGTTTTGACTTTTTAGGAATCTTTAGGTTTTAAAGTGGTGGGTGTCTTGTTTTTTAATTTTATAATTCTGTTGCGGATAAAGTTATGAATCATTTTTTATTAAAACCATTCTCAATAGCTAACTGTATTATGTATTTGTATACTGTTAAGTAGGCTTGTTTATTAAGGGGTATGTTTATTAAACGATCGACTAAAAACATGAATTTACAAATTTTGTGACAAAATGGATGATTAGATGTTTGATGTATGGTACAGATAATTTGTATAAACAAAAGCCGCCCTAAATAAGGGTTCGATAGATCGGCCTACTAATCAATCCATAAAGAATAATAAGTAAACAAAATAATTTTGTGACACTTGGAAAGGAAAAAAAAAACATAAGAAAACGTAGGAAATCATTTACAATAAAAATTTTGTTGGGTACAAATGATTACTAATTATAGCTAAGGATGATTTTAACACGTGAGATCCTATGGCATCAATCGTTGCATCAGAAATTTTATATTGTTTAAGTTGATTTAAAGTTTCACGTGGGATCGTGCCACGGGCACCGAACATGAGCCCAAAAACTGTCCAATGTGTAATGCGGTATTGTGCTCCAAGATGCTGACAACAAGGATCATAGATGACTTGTTTTTCACGACACACTTCTTGTGGCTGTTGCTCATGGATCTCAAAACGGTTTGTGGGATCAAGAATGACACCCTTATCCTTCTGCCGATCAATTATGATGATATCATCACGTCTAGTAGAGCCATCAGAAGAGATGCAACCAACCTCCTCATAAACCTCATAGGAAGCATTCTGACGGATTGAAGCTGCGATGAGAGAACGAACCGTATTATGTCTGTTGATTCGGAGCAATCCTCCATGATGGCAGAAACCCAAGACGCGAGGAAGAGTTTCTTGCTCGTCGCATCTTCTGCAAAGGGTTGAGTCAAGAGTTCTACCAGGGAGAGTACGTACAGGTATTGTATTACAGTTCATCTTAATAGCTTACGTCCACTGACTGCTCGAAAGTCCCTTTTTGGTTGAGATCCACGAATTACCTTTCTTCCAGTGAGAATAGAAAACAACTCCCAACCCTTTACTTTTCAATTTGCTCCATTGATGAAAAGAATCTTCACGCAATGCTTTTCTTAGTTTTTGAGAAGAAATACGTTCAAAGCAATCGAAGGTAATTGGTAATTGTTTGATGCAATGTTCAATTTCGTTTGGAAGATTTCGAGTGGCTGCTACATGAGGGTTGTCAACGTGTAAAAGTCTTTGACAAATATTTAAGTGCTGAAGGTAAGCTTCCCACTGGGCTTGAAATACTCCTAAACCTCGCAATTTTCTTGGTGCATACAACATAGCATCCGGGGTGTCAGTAGGAATGTTAATTATTTTCTTAACAGAGCTGCGAATTAATTTGTCAATATCAGATAGAAATTTCACTTCAAGATCTTTTAAAGGAGCACATTGGAAGGGGTAAACCAACTGAGGCCAGATATATTGATTTAATATATTTATCTTTTGGTCAGGCATGAGTAAGGGTGAAGTGACCAGCTGATTAAGATTTTTTGTCAGTTTTTCAATTAGTTGCGCCGCATTAAATTTTATTTCATCATTAAAAGTAATGCCAAGATATCTTATAACTTCATCCGATTTGATGCAAGATATTTCTTATCCATCGATCAAGGTGAGGGAATCAGAGCAGAGACATCCTTTACGTAGGTGTATAACATTACTTTTATGCGGGTTTACTTCAAGACCAATTCTAGCTAAGGAATTCACAGTCAGCGATGATTGACATAAGTTTCCGGTAAATGATGTAGATAAATTTGGATTTTTTAATCTTAATGTTCAGAGCATGGAAGTTAATACTTTTGTGATGTTCTACTTTATGCGTGAAATTAATTTGGGGATGCAAACTGTTGAAGGAATTGACGATATATTCTGGTTGTGAAGTACTATTGTATATTATTAAGGTGTCGCCAACGTATCGAAAGTATGATTTAATGTTATGTTGTTGGGCCTAGCTGTATATTAGGAATATGTTAATGTCCTAAGTGCTGAAGGAAATTTTCGGCTGTAAAGCCTGATAATGAATCTCCCATATCTAAACCTTTTATTTGTCTGTATATTTTATTATCGAAAAAAATTTGATATAAAGAAAGGTGTAATATATTTTCAATTTGTTTTACTGTATTAGGGTTTATATTTAATCCTTGTAATTTTGTAACTATTATTTGAATGTAATTTTGTAACTATTATTTGAATGGTTTAATCTATGGAAATGTTCGTATGATTTTCTATGTCCAAAGAAATCATTTTATCATGTTTACGGACTTTTAACATACCTAACTGTTGAATAAGTTGTTGAGAACTTCAGTTTTCTATTGGAAGCGTTTCTTTTTTTTTTTTAATTGTAAAAGGAATTTATTAATTTTGTGATTTGGAGCCTCCATACTATTAACAACAGGTCTCAGATTTAGCTTTCTGTATTTGATGTTTGGTTTTGGGATCTTTAATATACTGTGAAATTACTTTTGAAGTTTAGTATCTTAGATGTTCTTTATTATCATGTGAGCTACTTTGTATGATATGTTCTGTCTCTATTATTTATAATGTGTGTATATATTTTTTTCTTATATTTCACTTACGCTCAATTTGTCAATTTAAGTCTCTCCACCTAAAGATGATTTTTGAAAAATCGAAAATATTTGTGAATAGATAACCTTGTGATGTGAAATAACAGAAAATTGATTCTGTATTAATTGATAAGTTCTTAACTGAAATTATAACACAATTTATTATTAACAAATTTTGTGTTATGACATAAATTTCTAAACTATGTATCAGTATGTAGGCTAAGTTCTGTGTTGTGACATACATTTTTAAATTAGGATATTGTTTACAACATGTTTTGAGTTGTGATATTTATTTCTAAATCTTATATCTATATATAAGCTATATAAGTTGTGTGTTATGAGATATATTTCTAAATTAGGATTTGTATGCAATACGTTTTGTATTGTGACCTACATGTTTACATATTGTAACAGCATTTGCAATAAATGTTGTGTTTTGACCAATGTTTCTTTATGTAGGCCTATCAATATTTACATAGATTCCCATTGCCATAGTACAAATCCCACAGCATTGAAATATTCCTTGAGCGTGTCCCTTATTTGCGAGCTTAGGTTCCTGATCTGTGTATACCTGTCGTACTTCTATCAATCCTCATTAGATTATGATTATTCCATTGTCCTGGAAGAACCACACATTGATCTGTGTCTTCTCTTTTCACTCTTCCAATATATTTGTTACTGCAGGTTTCCAATAAAAATTATGTAATGAACATGCACACAATGTTATCAACTCTACAGTTTCAACAGGAAGTTCAATTTCCTACAACAAAATTCTCATACGATTACATAATATTCCGAAAGCATTTTCAGAATTTCTCCTAAGCCTTTTCTGTGATTGTGTAAGATTTCCCTTGTAGGGTTTCATTATATTTTCCTGTAAAGGAAAAACATCGTCTGCAACTATTGTGAATATTGTTGCAATGGAAGTACCAGGCAGTATTTCTGGCAGAGGAAAATTTTATGAATTGAGAGCCTAAATATTGTAAAGTGGACCTCCATCATTTATCTTCCATTGCAACCAATATCCACAAAAATAAATTTATATTCTGCATCTACATGTGCAATCAAAACAATACTAATCCCATTTCCCACACTTGTAATTGAAGTAAAACAATCTCATATTTTATGGTGGACGAAATGCTACATCCTTTCCGTCCAGAGAACCAAGACAATTTGGGAAGTTCCATAATCCTTGAAAACGCTCCATTCATTTTCCGTTGATAGTAAATATAAAAGCAAGGAAGAGATTGCCATTAAAGCATTAATATACATACACATATGATTATATACACAGTTAAATGTCTAGAATATAAACATGGGCTATATATTTTTACACTTACTTTCACGTATGTTTCTTTCAAACTTTTGTAAAATGCTGCAAATATTTCTGGCATTATTGTCGAGATTGTACTCGCAGGTATTCTGAATGAGTAACTTACATTAGGCTTTTGTAGCTCTCTCCTGTGTCAAAAACCTGAGAGTAAGTACTAACTTATAAAATATAATCATAACATTGGCATTGAGGTTATGTTGTGAGGAAAATGTTTAATGAATCACTGTTCAATAACACTACTCAACAAATTTGAACTGTTTTTCCATAACATTGATAAAATAGGCTGATCTTAACTAATTTGCATGCGCTGAACACGAAAATGACAATGAAAAGTTCGTAACACGTCACGATTTGTGTTATAGATACTTACTTGATACATTGAAAAATCAGGATTTTTTACCTATTAAAAATTATTTTGTTCTCATTTTTTGTGTGAAAATTTCCAAGGGCAGCTTAGATATGATAAAACTGATACATCAATAACTGATCAGTTATTAAGACTTATGAAAGCCACTCTTCGTGCAATAAAATAGAGAAAAATAAAAAAATACCTTCATTTTTTCTCTTATGGGAACTGGAATCTTTCCTTTTTAAAAACTAGCAATAATCACCCATCATCTCTGGATCCCATATTCCTTGATACCGTTGCTCCATTGTAGCGAAGTCTCCGTGAAATCGCTCTCCCTGCTCATCACTTACAGTCCCCAAGTTCTCAGGAAAGAAGTCCTAATGTGAATGTAAAAAGTGGATCTTCAGTGACATACTGTAGGCTTTTTTTTTGTAGTTTCTTAGCAACATCTCTATTAATTGGCGATAATTTTCTGCCTTGTGATTCCCTAAAAGCCCTTTGATGCAAAAGATTTCCATGCTGGTAATTCCTTGGGGTTAAGTTTTTTCTAAAAAATGCTGTCCTTAAAAAGTTTTCTAATTTGTGGACTGACAAATATGCTTTCTTTTAATTTAGCATCACTGATTTTAGGGAACAGAGTCTTTAAGTGTTGAAAGGCTTCTCCACTCTTATCTAGAGGTTTCACAAAATTTTTCATTAGCTCTAGTTTTATATTCAGTGGAGGAAGAAGTACTTTTGCACGTTGCACTAGCGGAGGATATTTAATATTATGCTCACCAGGAATATAACCTTGTGTGATAGGGCAGTTCTTCACCACATAATGTTGTGCTGTTGCTTGACAGTCCCACAAACATAAAAAAACAACATAACTTAGTAGACCCTCATTGTAATCCAAGCAACAAAGCTATTACTTTCAAATCTCCACAAATTGCCAAGCGATGTTCATTACAATTTACTGCAATCAATATTAGAGACATGTTTTTATAAGTTTCTTTCATAGTGACTGAATGAGCCACTGATAGAAGGTTTTGTATTGCCATTGTGCAATAAAACTTCTTTTTAGCTTAGTTTTCATGAATCGATGAACAGTCTCCATCCTTCTGAATTATATTGAATATCTAATTCATTCATAAGCCTGTTCACATTTATGCAGGCACAAACAGAATTTTCCATTACAAAATAACTAGTCAGTTTATCGTTTCGTTTTCTGAACACGAAAATCTTGGTATCATTTGCTAATAAGTGCCATTCTTTTAATCTATAACTTAATAGTTCAGTGTGTTGCTTGGTAAGACCTAAATCCCTAACTAGATCATTACGTTCTGCCTATCATATCAGATGTGAGGTTCTATGATGTTCAGGAATGTGGATGACATCAGCGGAAGTTGAAGGGTAATCTGAGGATTCTGATAGTTCGTGTTCCTCTGGAATGACATAATTTTCCCCACTGGGCGGAGGGATAGAGATAGGAAGTTCAGGAGAATGTGACACGGATACTATGGCTTTTCCTTGAAAATCCCTGTGGTTTGATAATGAAGAAGTAACAATCTTCCAGATGACTGGTGGGATGTCGCCAAATCATTGGAACAGCAAAAGACATGTTATTTTTCCCCCGCAACCACTCTGTTAACTTCACGTAACAAGCCACACAACACACGTGTGGTGCCCAATTTTTGTCTTGCTCACCCACTTTATAACCAAAATACAAGTAATATGCCTTTTTTACATTGTCTGTTATTTATCGACTTCAAAGTTAATTCCCCACAAACATAGCAGAAACTATTTGGAAAATGTTTACAGGAACGACGATTGCTATCTATTTAACACTATTACAGAATAACTAGTACCGCTCACAACACTTCCACAATCAGAACTAATCGCTAAATTATTCATTACTTATCTAACGATACAACAGCGACCACATTTCCTCCTTTCCCTTAGTCAGTTATACAGTGTCTATCAGTCTTATTCATACATGTGAAAATATATAACAACTTTGGTGATAACAGGCACATGAAATGAAAGTATTATATTTTTCTTTGAAAATTCTGTTCAGTGGCACAATGAATACAAATAAAACAAAAAAAAAAGTCCAAATGTCACATAAACATGTAAATAAATAAACTTTAACAAAATATATAATTTCTCTTCCTGTCATTTCTATTCGTACACTTAGTAACAAAATTAAATAACTATATTGAAATAACATAAACAATTACGCAGGGGCGTATTTTGCGGGCTACCGGGGCTACCGGCGGTAGCCCAAGGAAATTACAAAAGAAAACGTTTATAATATAACATAATGTAATAATTTTGTATTATTAGTTTTACCATAGTAATTAAAATTAAAGTAATTGTTAGATATATTTTGTGTAATAATAGGGTCAGCGGTAGCCCAAACCCTTTAACCAGTATACGCCCCTGCAATTACGTTCTAATATCTGGTTGCATATCCTCTGGCTTTAATCACTGCCTGACATCTTTTCTGCATGGAATTCACCAACGTTTTACATTGCTGCAGAGTGAAATTTCGCCATTTTTTTAGCACAACAGTTTTGAGGTGTTCTTTGGACGAAATTGTATTTTTATATAAATTTTCGTTAAGTCTGGACCACAAATGCTGAATGGGATTCAGATCGGGTGATTATGGAGGAGTATGGAGTCGTTTCGGGTCGTTCCATATCAACCAGTGTTTGTTCATTTCGGCCGTATGTTTGCTGTCGTTGTCTTGTTGGACAAATGTAGACAGACGGCAAACCCATTTTTATTGCACTTTGCTTCACATTATTGTTCAAGATGTTACTACAGACCACTTTGTCCATAATTCCATCAATGAAGTCGATGTTACCCACGCCTTTCGAGAACATACAGCCACAAATCATTATGGAGCTACCTCCATGTTTCGTAGTAGGAAGAGTGTTATCCACTTTGTCATCCTCTTTCCTCTTACTCCACACTCTATGGGCACCATCGGATCTGAAAGATTAATCTTGGTCTCATCCGACCAAATAACAGTCCCAAAATTCTTGCTCCTTATTTGCATGAGCTTTATAAGGTTTAATTCTTAAAGTTCGATATTTCCTACTTACAAAGGGCCTCTTTCTTATCCTTCTACCATGATATCCATATTCATATAGGACACGCCGTTGATTCACTAACAGTTTTCCTTGTGGTTTTCGTCACGAGAGGACGTAGTTTCGGCACACTTAACCGTGCATTTGATTTTATCTATCTTATTATAAAACGTTCTTCCCTCTCATTTAGTATTTTTTCTTTTGGTTTCCTCTTCTGGTTTGCAGTAGATCCACGGCATTTGAATTTATTAACCACGTATTGTACCGTTGAATATCTTTTATTTACTATATTACCTATTTTCCTTAAATAATAGCCTTTAAGAGCCAGTCTAACTAACGTCTCCGTTAGCTCGGCACTGAGTTCCTTTGACTTGCCCATTTTGAACAGAACTGACTGCTGAAGCAAAACAAACCCTAGAGCACGCGGTAATGCACACTCGCTGTTATCAATAAGGCACGGCACCCTCGAATAAGTCAACATTACTCAAGTTTACGAATATAAATGACATACAGTTTTACTTTCAAAATAATGTGTTTATTAATATTTTTGTTAATTAGGGCTTAAAATAAATTAACGTTCTAAGAAATGGTTTTAAAGCATAGTACACTACTATTAGCATAAGAGTATAATTATTTTGTACATAATGTTGTACTATTAGTTTAAATTAGATATGTACGAATAAGAATGATAGACACTGTAGCCAGATGTGACCTACCCTCCGAGCAGCTGCATAATAAGGGTAATAAAACAAACTATCGCTAAGGGTAACACTCATTCAACCCACAAAAGTGAAAGTATGTTTCAAATGGTACCTTAAAAGAACGGAAATGCTATATAATTGTGTAAAAGATCGACGTTAAAGAAAAGAACCTCTTTCAAAGTGGCTAGGTTTCAACACATTTCTATACGATTCGCTAACTAAACAATATAAGTTTCTGAAAAAATGTGACGTGTAGGCACTTTTTCAATGCCATATTCGTAATCAGGACATACAAATTACATAAAAATAGTTATTCTTGTCCATGTTATGAAAACCTTGTTGAGTAGTGTAATTATGTCATATACACCTCCGTGAAACTGAAATACATTCACGCATAACTATGTTTTTGTTCGTGATCTTAGGTCCAACTAACTAATAATTTGTTTAAAAATTGTTCGCTCATTCCTAAAAAATTCTCATAAGAGTCACTGTCCTGTCCTCAGTTCATCATTCAGTAGGCTATATAATTCCCGTCCATCTTCATTCCGCCTTAATATCCATGGTTTTGTCCACCATCTTCTATTTAACCATCGTGATTTTCTTCTTCGGCACAAATAATGACAGATACAACTGCTAGTACGGCAGCAACCACACCTTCGATTTCGTTGTCAGCCATTTTTTCTTGAGACAGTATTTGTGCCATTCAAGGCATCGTGTGTTCAAGCGCTACCCATCGTGGCATGCCAGCACATTGCGCAAGAAATGGCAGCAGAAGATAGTGCCATTAAATGCGCAAGAAATGTCCTAGTCTGTACAGGGCTCACCCTCAGTCTTCAGACGGCCAATCGATTTCCATTTACAGATGTAGCCTGAATCCTTGAATTGCACATACCACTTATGAATGGCCTTCCCAGTAGGTGGGTTTATCCAATACTTGGTTCGGAAATGCCGCTGAACACTAATCACAGAGTTGTTTACGTGATAATCAAGCACGCTGAAGGATTTATGCTCTCCAGTCAACGCCATTTTTCTTCACTGCTCTGGTGCCAAAATTGGAAAAAATGCGGGGAAGCTAAACTTTAAAAATTTACCTTTCGAAGCACACGTCTCACAATACAATACCTTCATTAAATTTCACACAATAAATTACTGAATTCGGGTTCATAATTTTGACTTGCCCTATAATTAGAACCAACTAAATATTAGTTGTACAGTTCTATCACACTCTATAAGAAAAGGTCTTTCAAAATAAAGGTTGAGTAACTGCATTATGTGCAGTAATGCCGTCGAAAACATATAGTTTGTACAGTTTATTTTAACAAATTAAATTGATTACGAAGAATAAAGATAAAGATAGTATATAGTATACAGTATAGTATATAGTATAGTAAATATTATAGTATACAGTATAGTATATGGTGTAGTAAATGGTATAGTATATAGTATAGTATATGGTACAGTATATAGTATAGTATATATTATAGTAAATATTATAGTATACAGTATAGTATATGGTGTAGTAAATGGTATAGTATATAGTATAGTATATGGTACAGTATATAGTATAGTATACAGTATATTATATGGTATAGTATATAGTATAGTATACAGTATAGTATATAGTATAGTATACACTATAGTATATGGTATAGTATATGGTATAATATAGTATAGTATATGGTATAGTATATAGTATAGTATACAGTATAGTATATGGTATAGTACATATTAAGGTATATGGTATAGTACATGTTATAGTATACACTATAGTATATAGTACAATATACAGTACAGTATACTGTATATTATATAGTATAGTATAAAGTACAGTATATAGTATATGGTAAAATATATAGTATACAGGATAGCATATAGTATAGTATACAGTATAGTATATGGTATAGTATTTAGTATAATATACATTATAGTAATGGTATGGTATGGTATGGTATATAGTATAGTATACAGAATAGTATATATATATATATATTATATGGTATAGTATATAGTATAGTATATGGTATAGTATATTATAGTATATAGGCCCTAGTATAGTATAGTATAATATAGTATAGAGTATCGTATAGTATATATAGTATAGTATAGTACAGTATAGTATAGAGTATCGTAAAGTATATATAGTATGGTATACAGTATAGTATAGTATAGTATATAATATAGTCTAGTATGGTATAGTATAGTATACTCGTATATAATATAGTATACAGTATAGTGTAGTATAGTATAGTATAGTATAGTATAGTATAGTATAGTATAGTATAGTATAGTATAGAGTATCGTATAATATATATATAGTATAGTATACAGTATAGTATAGTATAGAGTATCGTATAGTATATATAGTATATAATATAGTATAGTATAGTATAGAGTATCGTATAGTATATATGGTATAGTATGCAGTATAAAGTATAGTACAGTGTAGTATAGTATAGTATATGGTACACTATAGTATATAGTACAGTATAGTATATGGTACAGTATAGTATATTGGATAGTATAGTGTAGTGTAGTGTAGTGTAGTGTAGTGTAGTCCATGTATTGTGGGTCCCTATCACCACGGCATGGCGCGTCCTCAGGTTGCGGATAGAGGAGACGGCCTCCAGATATGGAGGTTAGCTGCGAATATATTGAATAAGCAGTCGTGGACAGCCGATAAGGGGTGGTCCTCCAGCTTGGGGGTTGGACGAAGGTCTAACAACCAATGACCATAAAAAGCAGCTTGTTACGAAACCATACAATAAGCCTCTGAAATGAACCTCCAGGTTTTTTAAAAGCTATTTGTAAGTATATTATAGCATAGCATAGCATAGTATAGTATAGTATTAAGTATAGTATAGTGTATAGTATAGCATGTTATAGTATTATAGTATACAGTATAATATAGTATAGTGTAGTAGAGTATAGTATAGTATAGTATAGTATAGTATAGTATAGTATAGTATAGTATAGTATAGTATAGTACAGGGACATCATTTTATTTTTACTTCAATTTCTATTGTATCTGAATTTTTAAATGTACTTCACTCCCACCCCCTCTACTAGTAAACTTCCAATGGTTCTCCACAAAGAACAGAGGACGCGTGTGCAGTACTGAGTTACTGAGCATAGTACGTTCCAGAAATATGTTCGCGTTTTTCAGTGACGAAAGTTTTCAATATCGAATCATATTTTCGCACAGGTACTGTCGTCCGTTTGCCTACGTCGCATCCCGGTTCCCTCACCTGCTTCTTTTCGCCCCTCTGTAAAGTCTAGTAGCTGGGCTGTCTTAGCTCTTTCCTGAAAACATTAATTTCTGTTAGGAATTGGACGTCTACGTAATATTATACAACTGTTTAAAATAACTTAAATAAAAGGGCCTCGTTAAGTAATTAACTGTCACGTGATTTCCTCCCTTGCTACGAACCTATGGCATAACCACTTGGACGGACAGTAGATAGTATGTCTGAGTAATTTTATATTTTCGGATCGGGCAGAAGTGAATATTGAATTTACAGTACGTAAGATACTCTTTTATAGAGTAGGTACAGAATTATTTCAACATGAGTTACTAGTACGAAGGACGAAACTGGCAATTGGAATTAGGTACAATAGTCTATAGTGCGATAATATGCACAAAAGAACTGAAGCCTGTATCGAAATGAACGGCCACCATTTTCAAAAATGTGTTTAACTATCCATATTATGATTATTTTTCAATTTAACTTCATTCTCTATATTGTACGCTGATGTGCTGTAACATTACAATATACACTGCATAATGAATACGTCCGAATGGATAGCTCAATTCGTGAGTAAAAACACTAAGTGTTAATACAGTACTGTATTTTGATTAAACAAAAACCTAATGAAAATAATTATCAAACTCAAAATCGCGATATGTCCTAGTTTACGTAAATGGATGAACTACTTTCCTTCCCTCCTATACGTAGTAGAGTGATTTGTATTTTACGCCAGTATCATCGAACTCCAGTCTTGGAAGGGGGAGCAAGCGGTGTTTCCGGTTGTAGATCTTAATCCAAGGATATGGCCAGGTTAATATTAAAAATGTTAGTAAAAATAAAATGATGTCCATGTATAATGTATTATAGCATAGCATATAGTATAGTATACAATATGGTATATTATACAGGGACATCACTTTATTTTTACCAACATTTTTAACATTAACCTGGCTATACTCGGAAACACTGTTACCCCCTTCCATTACAGGAGTTTGGTGTTACTAGTGCAATATGTAAACAAATCATTTTACTAGCTATAGGAGGAGAGTAAAGTAGTGTATCCACTTATGTTACAGGGAAATGCGATATTACGATTTTCAGTTTGTTTATTACTTTTAAGGTATTTTATCCAAATATAGTAGAGTAGTAACAGTTTTTTTCACAAACTCAACTCTTCAGGCGGTTGTATTCAATATATAATGGCTACCTTATTCAGCATATTACCGTACTTTGGGTAACTTTAATTTCACTTCTGCTCAGTCCACACAGATAAAGTTATTCAGTCATGTTACACACCGTACCTGTGCGAAATAAGCAGGGCCAGGTGTTTATGGAGATTATGAAAATCACGACATAATAGATATACAATAGATTTTTACTAATCTTTACGAATTAAGTGATTCTGATTAATAATATGCGGATAAAATAATCACGACAAATCGCGAAATATAGTTATAATAGCGAAATATGAACATATTCGCGAATTATTATTATTGTGTCGTTTTATAGCGAATTTCATAGTCTGAGTTCTTTTTTCGGGCTATTTTTTCTTTTGAACTTGTTATAATATCGAAGTAGGCTACACTACATTGCATGGTATTCCAGGTGTTTTGATTACATTAGTGAACAAAAAAGACGGAGAATTCAACATTTCATTAATAATTTGAAAGTGTTAATTTGAGGGCTGCAAGTTTTTTTTTCGTGTTTAATGCATGTGTGTTAAATATAGTCTCAATTCAACAAATATTGTCTATTGGCCATACCGCACCTTTACCAGAATCCAACGAATCTTTAATATGAATTATTTGGAAAGTAATATTCATACTGAGTTAATACTCCAATTTCAAAATAATCGTATTTTTCAAAATTTCCATTAATACCCGCCAAGAGTGCAAATCGATCTCCAACAATCTCCTCCGACACCAATATTAAAAAACACAAATGATGAAGTTAATCTCCATAAATACCTGCCCCTGGAAATAAGCTTCAATAATATAGGCTCCTTCTTCTATAAAAAACGCAACCATATTTCTGAAACACACTATACTCTGTACTTTTTACTTCACTGCTAGCAGACTTCGAATGCAACAGCGGCCGTAAGTTTGTGTGGCTGAAGGGAGCAGGAACATTAGTGAAAGGGGTTGGAGTCAAGTACATTCAGAAACGCAGGTACAATAAAATTGCAAGTAAAAATAAAGTGATGTCCCTGTAGTATAGTAGTAGTATGTACAGTATAATATAGTATAGTGTGGTATAGTATAATATAATATATATATATATTGTATTATAGTATAATAATAATAATAATAATAATAATAATAATAATAATGATTTATTTAACCTGGCAGAGTTAAGGCCATAGTATGGTATATAGTATAGTATTATAATATATAGTATAATGTAGTACAGCATAGCATATAGTATAGTATACAGTATGGTATAGTATAGTAGTATATATATAGTATAATATTGTATAGTGTGGTATAATATAATATATATATATATATATATATATATATATATATATATATGTATATATATATACTGTATTATAGTATAGCATAGTATACTATATACAGTGAAACTTCTTCTTACGGACACCTCATACACTCCTCATACACGGACAGATTTGTATTTCCCAACTGAAATAATGATAATTTTAACTCTCGTTTACGGACACTCTCAGACACGGACACGGACAGCTGTTTCACAGTCCTAAAGCTTGCTTTACCTCCTGCCTGCGGACAGAACTTAGATTTCAAGACCAAATGTGTTACAAAATTAGAAAATTTTGTTTTGAGAACTGTGCAGAAACCTTAACATGAAAGAAGACAATAAGGGTCTCGTAGGCTACCACTAGCCACTGTGACGTATATATTATGCAAATCTAGTCTTCCAGGTAAAGCTCCCTGCAAAGCAAATTTGAAAAATTTCAAGGGAAAAATTGTTCCGGGGCCGGGTATCGATCCCGGGACTCTGGTTGAACGTATCAGCGCTCTACCAACTGAGCTACCCGGGAACTCCACCCGATGTCACTGTGTACGTAATGAGCCTGTCGCATTTAAGCACATTAAATGCCATCGACCTGGGCCAGCATCGAACCCACCGCAACCTCGGGCACGGAGGGCCAGCGCTATACGCCTGCGCCACGCAGGTCGACCGTTCTAGTAATCTTATTTATTAATGTAGACTGAACTTCACGTTTATTTCTTAGTATGTATGTATTTAATGTATACCCACTTCACTTTACGCGATTCGGGTTTCGCATATTGCGGATAGATGGCAGAACTGTGACCCATTTTCTAGTTGCACACCACTTCGGCGGGTCACGCTGTACATGATGTGTATCTGTGGAGAGTTATGTCTTGTACTAGGGTGAGTGTATATGTAAGTATAGTATATGGAATGAGTTATGATGATGAAGATGAGAAAGGGAGGAGAATCCCGGTGCCGGCACGTAGCCTACTTCTGTCGAATAGCACTAAGAGGGCCGTCAAGCTTAACGCCCCTATCCGACAGACGAATCCCTAACAACAGTGACACCATGCCTTCTCTTCATATGCACTGCGGAGAGATTTGAGTTTTAAGATTTGTTTCTTGTAATAATGTTAATTTTACATATCTAGTATTTCAATGACGTAACTTTAATCTTAAATCCTGGAAGACTAACTTTCTTTGTGTTATGTTCGATAAGTATCTTAGTTATTCTTTCGCATGGATGACCTTTATAACGCTTTAAACTCAATATGGGGGGCAAAGGCTAATTGGGATTTCCTGGTCTCTGATCGGGTCAAAAACCCTGATGGAACTGATATTTAATCCTTGTGGAGAATTTCGGTGAAGTCCGGAGGGCCTAATTAGTCAAATCCACTCTCCTCACCTTCACGCTGGGGCCCCCTGGGATCTTTTAAGATGCGAAAGAGAGAGTGGTGTGCGGATAGCAATGGGAGGCTACCGCATTTACATATCCCAAGAAGATAATTTACGATATGATAAAAATGCCATGATGAGTCTTTCCCTGGTAAAAAATTCCGGACGTAAACTATCCCCCCAATCGGATGTCCGGGAGGGGGATACTGGGGAAGGACGCGTCATGACGCAAAGCAACGGAGAGGAAGAGAGAAGAACGACGACTGCAACGAGCAATTCGAAGACACCACAGCTACCAAGTAAGTTGGAAAACATGAAGGAAGCAATGAGAAGAAACAGAGAGGATGTGATGGGAATATCAGAAGTTAGGTGGAAAATAGTGGAGAGTTGATGATTGATAGCGGTAGGCTTAATAGGGCTCAGAAGTTGATGGCAATTTATATATATTTTTTTAATCACAGACAATGGAGGATACTATATTAACTCGTTTTACTTCAATACGAACCCTTATAGGTAGTCTATACCAATTTTTATTTTGCATTTATTTGCATTTTTCGGTCATATGTTGTTTACTAGTCATTTTTTATAGGAAATGTACTTTTGTTACATTTTTGCCCTTTTCTGCTATTTATCCTGTTCATTAGCTAGCAATCAGTGTGATAACGACGATTTAAACTCAGAATATTATTTCTTTTTAGCTGGATCCGAAACAGAAGAAAGGTACATGAAGGACGCAGCCACACAACATCCAGAAATCATCCAGATGAGAACCGCATCCATATATGTGACCGAATCCATATTCTCTGAAGGTACAGTAATTGTTTATATCAATGGCTGTAGTAATAATTCAAAGTAGGGAAGCAGTAATTAAATACAATGAATATTTAGAAAATAATTTCCTACTCATCTTGATTTAAACTGCAAAACGATCCCCCCTTTTTGTTGTCAAAGTCGTCTATGTTATCATCGTAAAATCGAGATTGTTGTAACAGTTCCTTAATAACAGATTTTTCAATTTCAAAAATGCCGACTGTGACATTCGCTCTTGACTTGACAAGATATGATATGATATGATATGATATGATATGATATGATATGATATGATATGATATGATATGATATCATATCATATCATATGATATATGATATGAAATATGATATGAAATATGATATGATATGATATGATATGATATGATATGATATGATATGATATGATATGATATATGTAATACGATCAGATGAAACCTTTGCAGTGAGTTGTAAGGCTCTTGCGGCGGTCCAGTGGATAGATGAAGTGTCTAAAGTCTACTCCCCATCTTCGTGACGCGATTCAGTATTTTAAATTATACACATAGGCCTAATTTTATTACGCACGTACATGTTGAATTGCAATTTTCCTTTATTTGTAGCTGTTTATTATTACGTTATTTAATACTTTTATTTAAATTATGAAAATTACGGTATTAGCGGAAAGAACATGTTCTTCAAAAATTACAATAACACAACTGGATTTATTAAAGAATCTGCACGTGTAACCTTGACTTTTGTTTATCTCGGATTACTGGAGTTGCGGCTTGTTAACATTATAACCAGAAATTTGATAGTTGGTTACGAAGCTGAACAAGCATATCCATAAGCGAAAGTTTTAATATTGTAATTTCAAAGTTATCATAATGTACCTATGTTTACTATTGGGGATTGCATGACCTTGTCGTGGGTAGTACTTGGGTGGTCTATGCTGGTGCAGTGCAGCTACTGGTAGGGCTGCTCTTGCCTTACAGACCGAAGATGAGAATCTAGAAAAATAAACAAACCCAGAAGACGAAGTGGAAGAGATATCTTCACTTTAGATTCAAATTTTGAATATGGGAAGGCAGAACTCCTAGCTGAAGTGAAAGCAATCTTCCTAAGGGAAGAAAACCTGGATACAAAACATGCAAGTTGGGAGGCTGAAAGATGACAACCCCACCACCCAACTATATCAGCGTAGCTTCGTAAGGTGGCCAGGCGAAACACTAATTACTGCAAAGCGATGTATGAAGGTGGAGGAAAATATTGTTGGCGTACTTGGGGAAAAGGAAAGGATCATGAAACTGAAAACGATTAGAAAAAGAAAACCTTTCAGTATAATCCCAGAGGAATAAGAACAGTGGGAAGACGTTGGAAAAATGAGTCCTGTCCTAAATAACGCCGGAACAAGCTGATTAAGCTAATCCATGTAGTTAATGATGATGATGATGATGATGATGATGATGATGATGTTACTACTTTGCAACGCAGAAAGGGAAAAGGGCTTACTTTATTCAGAAATATGTAGATAATTTAATGCGGAATAACATCAAGTGTAATATTATTATCATGAAATAATATCTTAATTAATTATTCTATCTGCCTAATTATAATCCCCAAATTTACTTTCTCCTCATTAGGTTAGGCGGTAACATAGATATATGGAGTTCTAACTCCTTCGTCCCCATGCGCCTTCATTACATGTAAAGGTGACACTTTTATCTCTACCTTCACTACTATTATAATTTTAAAAAGTCACATTCCAACACAGTGATCCCACATTTTCCCACGGACTCCGTACAAATTGTTTCAATATGTTGTAAAATTAAATATACTATTTATGAGCTAAATACAAGTTCTTACTCTACAACTTTTCAGTTTTGTTCTGTTTGTTATTGGAATAGAATTTTTTGTAGGTATGACATACAGTGCGTTGCAACATATTTAATGCTAGTACTAGAGTAACTTCTTCATTGAAATACCACCATATCATGAGCAACCGGTTATGTAACTGTTTTATAAATTGTAACTTTCAGTTTTCTGAAAGAGTGAATGACAAAAAGTTCTCAATCGAAAAATAATCAGGAGTTCCCATATTTATTCTGCGCTTAATTTCCTCTCCAGTGTCATTTTTGCAAGTTATCTTGAACCTTACATCCCGTAAGTCTGACTTTCGAACTGCTCGGTACGGCATGTACTCAACGTAACGGCACGGCAAGGATGCCCCTCCCTCGGGTAACGTGACTCTTTTCAGAAAACGTTGGTTCTTTCACTTCACGGCTCTCTACTGTAAAAGAACTTGGTTCAATACAGACATCATCTCACGACACACTGGTTTTGAGAGGAGAATATAGATTCGTAGCAGGTTTTAATTAACCTGTAATGAGTAAGTATTTAAATATAATCGTGTGTACACTCCTCCTCTCTCATCCGAGCTGGGGACCGGCAATGGCGGAGTTACTACAGCTATTTCTATACATTATCTAGGCCTACATTACTTACACCTACGGCTATAACAATATTTTACGGGCTTATTATTTGAATTTACATTAATTTATAATTATACACAATCCATATCCCTATCATTGCTGCCATCATCGTCATGTCTTCATCGCTTGATCCAAAATTATTTATTATTTCGTCAATGGCATCATCCATTCGGAATTATCTTCTTAATCGTAGGTACTACTTTCTGAACAAGATAGAATTATTCGATTATATCCCGAATGACATGTTGATCGAAGTCGTACAATTCAACTTTACACAAGTCCTAATTCTGGAATGAAATAGTATGTTTTGCAGAACTATAACAAAATAACTTACAACAGTAATTCATTATGTCGCTCACAGTACACACACTATTGTACATAACTATTATAGCAATAATTTCTAAACATTACATACCTATTATTTCCCAGAGTAGTGTGAGGTTCAATCGATTGTAATTCAATATTATTCTTAATTCTCTTCACGGAACTAATACTTTTGCCAGAGTATTTACCCGCTCTCTCATATTCCTTATCGAGAGGTTCCAGCAAATATATTTTTTTAATTTTTCTTCCCCGCAACACTTATATTATATTTGCGATAATTTCTCTTTCTCCGCTGTGGATAACAGCGTTACTTTTTTTCCGCGGTGCTGCTCCATGTTAACACTACTGGTACGCAGTGAAGGAAATAGTTATATGTTTTTTGACAAGAGATTATGATGCGGAGCATGCGCAAACTTCTCAGTTGACTCCACCCACGTTACGCGCTTCCTTTCCTCTGCCTCTCTGGCCCCGCTCAGAAAGTTCAAGATAACTTGCTATTTACTTTTCTCCAAGGTGTTTGGACGTACCTTTTCAATGGGTACTTACTTACAAATGGCTTTTAAAGAAACAAAAGGTTCATTGCCGCCCTCACATAAGCCCGTCATTGCTCCCTATTCTGTGCAAGATTAATGCAGTCTCTATCATCATATCCTACCTCCCTCATATCCATTTTATTATCCTCCCATCTACGTCTCGGCCTCCCCAAAGGTATTTTTCCCTCCGATCTCCCAACTAACACTCCATATGCATTTCTGGATTCGCCCATACGTACTCAATGCCCCGTCCATCTCAAACGTCTGGTTTCATGTTCCTAATTATGTCAGGTGAAGAATACAATGCGTGCAGTTCTGCGTTGTGCAACTTTCTTCATTCTCCTGTAACTTTATCCCTCTTAGCTCCAAATATTTTCCTAAGCACCTTATTCTCAAAACTCTTAATCTCTGTTCCTCTCTCAAACTGAGAGTCCAAGTTTCACAACCATACAGAACAACCGGTAATATAACTGTTTTATAAATTCTAATTTTCAGATTTTTTGACAGCAGACTAGATGACAAATCTTCTGAATCGAATAATAACAGGCATTTCCCATATATTTTATCCTGCGTTTAATTTTCTTCCGAGTGTCATTTTTATTTGTTACTGTTGCTCCAAGATATTTAAATTTTTCCACCACTTCGAAGGATAAATCTCCAATTTTTATGTTTCGATTTCGTACAATATTCTGGTCATCGTAGACATCAGGAACACAAAAATCAGAATGTGAATATTCGGTTGCAAAGTTCAAGCGCGCATTGCAACTGCATTGACTACATCTGGGAAACAAAAGAAGAAAAAGCGTCGTTCCAATGAACATCAAGGGATCTCTCCGAAACTAAGAAAATTTGCGATCCGACCAGTTGACGATGTCCGGTATGATGGTTGTCAGCACTGGCCCCAGTACTCTGCCAAAGGCAGATGCAAATATGGCTCTAAAGGCTTTACTCAGGTAGTTTGCTCAAAATGCAAAGTAAATCTGTGCATGACTTCGGGAAAGAACTGCTTTCTCAATTTCCATAACAAGCAATCCGACAAAGATACTAAATTCTGAATGTTTGTAATGCTTTGTAAGACATGACTGTGGATTTTTATTATTTTCTAAAATAACTCATTGTAATGGTAACACATTTCTATTTTCTGTTGACATTCTTCGTCTAGTAATTAAAACACTGTAAGAAGTTTATTCCTGTTTTATAATACTTTGTGTCTTTCTACTATAATAACCACTCCACCCCAATGTAGCTCTGAGGCTACAAGTTAAAGTTGTGTAACCATACGAGGGATATATATATTTTTTTTTTTACAAAGTGCACATATGTGTGAAAATACACTCCACTGTTGCGATAAAGTAGAGAAATTAAATTTGAGTTTTAAAGTGTAATATGATATTCAATGAAAGCCAGTGAATGCAATGACACATGCTTAACGATTAGTTCATTTTGCTTTTTGCAGAATTACTGGTTGTCGACTGTGACGATTATACGCCAACATCATCTGCTACTCCTCCAGCAGAGGAAGAAAACGGTGGAGAAACGAAGAGAAAGGAGAAGGGTAATGTCTTCTTTTAAATTATTTTGGCGGTTATGTTGTTGTTGTTGTTGTATGGGGCGTAAGAAATAGTAAATTTTAAGTGTATGAATAAAGCTCCAACAAATTCTTCCTAAACAAGATAGCAGGACAACCATAATATTCAATTTGAAAATGCGTGATGGTGCTTATCCATCTTAATAAAACTGCACTGCACGTAAGAAACGTAACTTCAGTCTCTAACTACCAAACTGTTCACTTAAGAAGACACTATAACACTGTTACTGAACGGTACCTTGTTTACGAAAAAATTATTATCTCTACTTATTAAATTACAGGCGAAAATAGGGATTAAAAAGTGATATGCTATAACTGCAGTTTTATGTAAACTGTAATGTCGCCAAAAAATAACAATCGATTCCCAATTTAGAGAATGGAATGGCTCTCTCTTATACTTGATGTAGTCTTCTTCTCCTCTGTGTCCTTCCGGTGTCCTTTGGATTCCCCTCGTTCCCACTGTATTCGTCTTATTCTCTTCGCATCCACTACGCTGTTCTTTAACGCCTATTATTCTCTTGATATTTCTCTCGTTCTCATTGTATTCCATAACTAACGCTTGTATACCCATTTTTATTGTTGTATTCCCCTTTCTTGTTCTTGAATTTTTCTTATTCTCCTTGTATTTCATTTTCCATTAGTATTCTCCTCGTCTTCCTCTTTTCTCCTCAGCTTACCTCGTTTTTCTTTCATTCCCCTTGTTCTTCTTGCATATTCTCTATTCTACTTACAGTAACATTTTCCCCCATTATACACGAGTCATTAAATAATTAGTGGCAACAATGTTTATATGTGGCGCTATCAGCGGTAAATTATGAAAGCTGACAACAATGAGAAAGAAGAGCATCTGATGTGTGTTATCTGTGAGTTTGAAGACGTAATCTGATTTATAAGACTTCTGTAGTGAGCTTAATTAGTAGACACTTATCTGTAATGCTCTAAAATGTTTAGCAAATACGAACAAAGATGCTTCATTAAAATTCAGATTGCAAGAGGCTCGACAATGCCATACAGCATTACTGGAAGCTTGTGGTAGAGAGACTTCACCATATGGTAACGAGGCTAGGTGGGCACATGCATTTTCTAACGGGAGGGAAGAGGTCATCAAACACGTGGAGATGGCAGACCGCAATCGGCAAGTGATGATGTGCATGTGAACGCTATAAGAGCACTGCAGGAGCACCTATGACATATATATATATATACATATACATATAGATATATATATGTATACACATATATATGTGTGAATTTGGGAGATGAGTACATCGAAGACGCACTTTATCACCTACTCTGTTCAACATCTATTTGAAGTATTTAGTGAAGAACAGTTTTCAAAATATTGGAGGAATGAGAGTAAGAGGCAGAAGAATAAAATGTATAAGATTTGCTGCTGATATGGCGTTGTTAGCTGAAAAGGAGATGATACAAAGTGATATGCTACTGGAGCTAAATGACAGCTGTGAGCAATATGGGATGAAGATAAATGTAAATAAGACGAAGATCATGATCATAGGAAGAAATACACTGACTGACTAAAAAAAAAAATCACGCACCAAGAAGGAGTTGTCGTTTTGCTGTAAACCTCGGCATACAGTTACATCTCAGTGAGATTGTCAAATGATTAGCATAGTAACGTAATTTGTTGAATGGTGTTGCCACCAGAGGTCGTGAACCTGCTGTCATTCGTGGCCTATAAAAGGGCTTGCACAGGCTATTCGAACGTAGTGGACTGGTGTTTCCGGTTGCATAAAAGTCGTCAATCATTCGACATGCCTCTACGACGCAATCGAAGAGACTTTACCCAGTTAACGGAGTTTGAGAGGGGACGCATTATTGGAATGCGCGAGGCAGGATGGCGTATTGGCGAATCGCCAGCCACCTACGCCGTTCTGACCACACTGTTAGGACGTGTTGGGGCCAGTGGACGCGTGAGGGCACGCACACACGGCGACTGGGCTCAGGACGCCCTCGACTGACCGCCAGGAAATAGTCGGATCCTCCGACAAGCCCGAACAGATCCAACTGTTTCACCGCCCACCATCCTGAGATAGGTAGCACCGTCGTTACAGGTCCCTGTGTCTGCCCGAACCATTTCCAGGCACTAGGCTGAAGGAAATTTGGTCTCACGGCGCCCATTACGTGTCCTGCCATTGACACCCGTCCACCGTCGCCTCTGTTTGCAGTAGTGTCGTGAGCGACAAACCTGGATTGCAGAAGACTGGAACCGGATTGTCTTTAGTGACGAATCCAGGTTCTCTTTGAGCTCTGACGACGGTCGTGTTCGTGTCTGGAGACCTCGTGGTGCACGCCTCAATCCTACATTTTCTGTGGCGCGACACACCGCAGCCAATGCTGGCGTGCTGGTCTGGGGGCTCATCACGTATGACAGTCGGTCACACCTAGTAATGATACAGTGCAGCGATATGTGCAGGACATCCTTCAGCCATATGTGTTGCCACTCATGGCAGGATTTCCAAAAGGTCTTTTCCATCAGGATAATGCTCGGCCGCACACAGCAAGGAATGCCTCCGCAACGTTGTCACACTTCCATGGCCTGCACGATCGCCAGAGTTGTCACCAATCGAACATGTCTGGGATCACCTGGGACGCCAACTTCAGCGACCTAGGAGTTTACAAGATATAGAGAACCAGTTGCGGCAAATATGGACAGATATGCCGCAGGATACCTTACGAAATCTGTATGCCTCCATACCCGCCCGTATTACAGCTTGCATCCAAACTAGAGGTGGACAACAGGGTACTAGAGCCTCAATTCAGGTGGTCAGTTTTCAGCAATAAAATTATTATTTTGCTCTAATATTGTAATCATTTACATACATCAATGTTACGATCATCCGTATCAGGTTTCATGCAATTCCCAGAACTCCATCTTGGTGCGTGATTTTTTTTGTCAGTCAGGGTATAAAGAAGGTAAACTTGCTAATTCTAAATGAGGCAGCTTCAAATACTTGGGGTGTACTATAATGAGTAACATCACCTGCTGCCAGGAAGTCAAAAGGGAGATAGCAATGTCCAAGGAAGCTTTTAACAGAAAAAGGAGCATCTTCTGCGGACTTCTGGAGAAAGAACTAAGGAAGAGACTAGTGAAGTGCTTTGTGTGGAATGTGGGATTGTAAGAGGCAGAAACGTAGATGTTACGACGAAGTGAAGAGAAGCGAATAAAATCATTTCAAATGTGAATATAGAGAAGAATGGAAAGTGTGAAATGGACTGAAAGAATAAGAAATGAAGCAGTGTTGGAAAGAGTGGGTGAAGATATAATGATGCTGAAACTGAGGAAAAAAAAAAAAGAAATTGGTTGGGTCACTGGCTGAGAAGAAACTGCCTACAGAAGGGTGCAATGGAAGGAGTGGTGAACGGGAGAAGAGTTCGGGGCAGAAAAAGGTATCAGATGGTAGACGACATTAAGATAGGCTATATGGATCATAAGAGGAGAAAAAGAGGAAGGTAGAAAATAGGAAAGTTTGGAGAAAGCTGGGTCCGCAGTGAAAGGCCTGGCCTTGGACAGAACACTGAATGAATAAATATATTTCTTTTTGTTTCCGTAAAATACCGCAGTTCACGGAGAGGGAGCTATTACATTTCTGACGAGGACTAAGTGATTTCTCTGAAAGGAAAAGCAAGTTTTAGGCCACATATGAGGAAACGAGGTAGTGTTGACATTATGTAATTGTAAGGATTATTAATGACAATTTATACAGAGTGTTTTAAAAATGGACTGAAAGTAATCCCAGTGTTAGGGAAATTTTAGCTAACAACAGTTAGTGGTCGAATTGTACTATAACTTTCACGGAAAAATTTGTTATATGCAATCAGACCTTGTGAATCACCAGTATCGTGTCCTGAAAATTGACACCTGGTCCCAGTAGGGGACATCCTAGGAAATAGTTTCAGGAGAGCAGCAAGGGTCGTAAAAGACGAAAAGTGGAAACATTATTCGCAAGTATGAGTAGACGCAAACTAACTTCTGCTGGTCAGATTAGTTTACGATCGGAATAACGTTAAAATTATGTTTTAGAGAACATTTTTTTCATAACTTTTTTTTTTTTAATTTTGTTTTAAGAAGACAAACTTTCTCCTAAGTAATGGTTCGATTTTTTTTGGGGAGGGGGAGAGGCAGGTCAAGCCTAATAATAACTGATAGGCTTTGGGCAGTAAATATTCCACATTCTGTCAAACAAACAACAAACTGAAACATCGGTGCCATGACTCTGTAAAACTCCATTTTCGAGTTATTCAGGGAATAAAAATCACTCCGATCAGGTCGAATCCGCTCTTCTCTGCATAACTTACAGATGCCTGAGTTACTGAGACGAGACGGAAGACTTCACTTCTACGCGGCATGTCAGTATCCCCACCAAAGTCTAAATGTATATAGACGGCCCAGTTCAAAAGGGAAACAACTCAGAATTTAAAGTTATGGGAAACCTGAATTTTAAAGTTTCATGTTGCTGTGAAAAATCCAAATAACACGTTCTAATTATTTAAAATTTGTAGCATAGCTATATGAAACACTATTATCAGAATTCTGGACTAATTTCAACGATCCTTTGATTTCTCATAGCAACATATTGCTTTAAACTGTAGTATTCTCAAAACTTTAAATTTTCACTTCTTTCAATAGCTAGCAATCACTGTGATAACGACGATTTCAACTGAGAATAATATTGCTTTTCAGCTGGACCCGAAACAGAAGAGAGGAACATGACGGACGCAGCCATACAGACCAGCGAGCTCAATTTGTACGTGGAGCCCAGAGTGATGGTGATGACTCGGGCGTCCACACAAACCATCGAGTCCGTCTTCTCTGAAGGTACACTAATTGTTTACATCACTGGTTGTAATAATATTTAAAAGAAGGGAAGCAGTAACTAAATACAATGAATATTTATAAAATAATTTACCTACTCATCTTTCATTTAACTGCAGAACGATTCTACCTTTTCGTTCATCAAACTCGTCTGTAACCTCATGGTATAACCGAGATTGTTGTGACAGTTGCAGTTTTATCACCCAAAGACATAATAGAACGATGCTAGGTGGGGTACGCCCTGTTACTCGCATTTTGAAAAACTCGATATTTGGCCGGGTTTTGAGATGATCGGTACCACTGTGCATCGATCCCTATCCTGAGCAAGATTAATCCAGTCTCTATCATCATATTCCACCTCCCTCAAAACCATTTTAATATTATCCTTCCATCTACGTCTCGGCCTCCCCAAAAGGTCTTATTCCCTCCGGCCTTCCAACTAACACTGCATAAGTTATGCATTTCTGGATTCACCCATACGTGCTACATGCCCTGCCCATCTCATATGTCTGGATTTAATGTTCCTAATTATGTCAGGTGAAGAATACAATAGTTCTCGTTGTGTAACTTTCTCCATTCTCCTGTAACTTCATCCCTCCTAGCCCCAAATATTTTCCTAAGAAACTTATTCTCGAACATCCTTAATCTCTGTTCCTCTCTCAAAGTGAGAGTCCATGTTTCAGGAAAAACAAACACTTAATAGACTATAGTGGACTTTATTTTTTAAGTAAACAGCTGAATAAGTTAAGAAGTTCAATTGATTGATTGATTGCTTGATTGATAATGTAGCCTATGTTTATTATTGGGGTTTGCATGACCTTGTCGTGGGTGCTTTCAAACTACTTACAACTTACAAATGGCTTTTAAGGAACCCGAAGGTTCATTGCCGCCCTCACATAAGCCCTCCAGCGGTCCCTATCCTGTGCAAGATTAATCCAGTCTCTATCATCATACCCCACCTCCCTCAAATCCATTTTAATATTATCCTCCCATCTACGTCTCGGCCTCCCTAAAGGTCTTTTTCCCTCCGGTCTCCCAACTAACACTCTATATGCATTTCTGGATTCGCCCATACGTGCTACATGCCCTGCCCATCTCAAACGTCTGGATTTCAAGTTCCTAATTATGTCAGGTGAAGAATACAATGCGTGCAGTTCTGTGTTGTGTAACTTTCTCCATTCTCCTGTAACTTCATCCCGCTTAGCCCCAAATATTTTCCTAAGCACCTTATTCTCAAACACCCTGAACCTATGTTCCTCTCTCAGAGTGAGAGTCCAAGTTTCACAGCCATATAGAACAACCGGTAATATAACTGTTTTATAAATTCTAACTTTCAGATTTTTGGACAGCAGACTGGATGATAAGAGCTTCTCAACCGAATAATAACAGGCATTTCCCATATTTATTCTGCGTTTAATTTCCTCCCGAGTGTCATTTACATTTGTTACTGTTGCTCCAAGATATTTGAATTTTTCCACCTCTTCGAAGGATAAATCTCCAATATTTATATTTCCATTTCGTACAATATTCCCGTCACGAGACATAATCATATACTTTGTCTTTTCGGGATTTACTTCCAAACCGATCGCTTTACTTGCTTCAAGTAAAATTTCCGTGTTTTCCCTAACCGTTTGTGTATTTTCTCCTAACATATTCACGTCATCTGCATAGACAAGAAGCTGATGTAGCCCGTTCAATTCCAAACCCTGCCTGTTATCCTGAACTTTCCTAATGGCATATTCTAAAGCGAAGTTAAAAAGTAAAGGTGATAGTGCATCTCCCTGCTTTAGCCCGCAGTGAATTGGAAAAGGATCAGATAGAAACTGACCTATACGGACTCTGCTGTATGTTTCACTGAGACACATTTTAATTAATCGAACTAGTTTCTTGGGAATACCAAATTCAATAAGAATATCATATAATACTTCCCTCTTAACCGAGTCATATGCCTTTTTGAAATCTATGAATAACTGATGTACTGTACCCTTATACTCCCATTTTTTCTCCATTATCTGCCGAATACAAAAAATCTGATCAATAGTCGATCTATTACGCCGAAAACCGCACTGATGATCCCCAATAATTTCATCTACGTACGGAGTTAATCTCCTCAAAAGAATATTGGACAAAATTTTGTACGACGTCAACAAAAGTGATATTCCTCGAAAGTTACCACAGTTCGTTTTGTCCCCCTTTTTAAAAATAGGTACAATTATGGACTCCTTCCATTGTTCTGGTACAATTTCCTTTTCCCAAATAGCAAGTACAAGTTTATAAATTTCGCTATATAATGCACTTCCACCCTCTTGTATTAATTCTGCTGGAATTTGATCGATACCTGGAGACTTGTACTTTTTCAGATTTTCTATCGCAATTTCGACTTCTGAAATCGTGGGTTCGGGTATAAATGGCTCAGCAGTTTGTATTTCAATATCGTCCCGATCATTTCTATTTGGCCTATGTACATTTAGTAGTTGCGCAAAATAGTTTTTCCATCTGTTTAGGATTGATGAAGAGTCTGCAAGCAAGTCACCATTCTCATCCTTGATCACGTTTACCCTTGACTGATATCCGTTCTTAAATTCCTTTATACCCTTATATAAATCTCGAATGTTTTTATTCTTACTATTTGTTTCTACCTCATTCAGTTTTTCCTTCAAGTAACCTCTCTTTTTATTCCTAAGTGTACGACTTGCTTCCCGTCTTTCATTGAAATAATTATCTCTATTCTCCTCAACTGGATCCTGTAAGAATTTCAATTTTGCCTGTTTCCTTCTTTCTACTACCATGCAACAATGTTCATCAAACCACGGTTTCTTTTTCTTAGTTTCATAATAACCTATGCTCTGCTCAGCTGCAATTTTGATACTATCTCTGATATTTTCCCACACGCTATTAACATCTAATTCTTTCTCAACTTCGTCGGAACTTTCTAAAGTGGCAAACCTATTCGAAATTTCGACCTGATAATTTTGCTTAGCTTCCTCGTCCTTTAATTTCAAAATATTGAATTTAGTAATATTAACTTGTTGCTCTACTCGCTTGGCTACTGATAATCTTTCTCTTAATTCTCCAATCACCAAATAATGGTCAGAATTACAGTCTGCACCTCTGAAAGTTCGAATATCTACTATACTAGTATGTCTCCGTTTATCTATCAAGACGTGATCTATTTGGTTGTGTGTCAATCCATCTGGAGAAGTCCAAGTATATTTATGTATATCCTTATGGGGGAATGTTGTACTTTTGACAATTAAATTTTTCGATGTGGCAAAGTTGACTAATCTAACTCCATTGTCACTACTAATTGCGTGTAGGCTCTCTTTTCCAATAGTTGGTCTAAAAATATCCTCCCGTCCTACTTTAGCGTTGAAATCCCCCAATAAAATTTTCGTATGATATCTAGGGAACTGATCAAAAGTATGTTCCAATTCCTCATAGAAGCTATCCTTTATATAGTCGTCTTTCTCTTCTGTAGGGGCGTGAGCATTTATAACTATGATGTCGCACCATCTACCCTTAAGTACTAAATATGATAACCTGTCACTGATAAATTCGACCTTTTTTACTGCTGATTTTATTCTTTTATGAACAAAGAATCCTGTTCCTAATTGGTGATTATTGTTTCCTTCCCCATAATACAACAAGTAATCTCCTATTTGTGATATGCCATTCCCATCTAACCTAACCTCTTGTACTCCCACAAAGTCTATTCTATATCTAGCTAGTTCTTTTGCTACTAATGTTACCCCTCCTGTTCTATAAAGACTAGTTACGTTCCAAGTGCCAAATCTCAAAACCTTATTCCTTTGCTGTGGTCGTGCCAGAGAATCAGTCCTATTCCGAGGCTTACTGTAGGAATTTGTAACAAGCTGTTTTTTACGGTGATGGGTTGTTAGCCCTTCGCCCAACCCCCAAGCTGGAGGACCACCCCTTATCGGCTGTCCACGACTGCTTATTCAATATATTCGCAGCTACCCTCCATATCTGGAGGCCGTCTCCTCTATCCGCAACCTGAGGACGCGCCATGCCGTGGTGATAGGGACCCACCATACATGGCTTTCAAACTACACGTTAAAAAATGTAATCTTACGAGGGATTCTTCTTTTTTTTTTTACAAAGTGCACGTTTGTGTCCAAATACACTCCATTATTGGGATAAAATATATAAATAAAGTTTTACATCATTTTTTTTTATACATTTTGTGTTTAAAGCCAGTGCATGCAATGACACATCCTTAACGATCAAGTTCATTTTGCTTTTTGCAGAATTAATGGTTTCCCATTTCCACTATGACGATTATACGTCATCATCATCAGCCAACTCTGCAGCAGAAGAGGAAAACGGAGGAGAATCGGAGACTGGAAGAAAGAAGAAGGGTAATATCTCCTTTTCAATTATTTTGTTGCTGCTGTTAGAAACGTAAGAAGTAGTACATTTAAGTGTATGACTATACCTATATTAGAAGTAACCGTTACTACGTGCTTCATCTTTTGATTCTTTTTCAGACTTCACTTTTATGATTAAGTTGTTTTAATAGTTTGGTGACGTACATATTGTCATGCTACTGTCCGTCCGATAGTATGTCGCAGGGAAATCAATGACAACTACTTAATTAAGAAGGCTCTTCTCTTTAAATTATTTTAAACAGTTGTATAATAGTGCGTAATCTGTCTTTCAGCCCGACATGAAACAACTGACAAGCTGGCAAAGCCGACGGAGGTGGAATCCGCCGAGGAGCGCGTCAGACTGGAGGAGCTGCGGAAGCAGGAGCTGGACCGTTATGTTCGTTACTTCGATTTCGGTTGCCGGGAAGGTACAGTAACTGTTTACATCCTGAGGAAGTGCCACAAGCAGAGTCCGTGGAGCTCTAACTGCTAGTCGGCCGCCATTGTTATTCCATTTCAATACGCTTAGAACAGGAACATTTAAATTAAAACTCAATTCGGGCCTGTGTCCGTGACCTTAAAATTAACAATATTCTATTCTGTTTTAGGCTACATAATTTCCTATAAAATTATATATGGAAAATAGCGAGCGCTAGAATAAAACTGGATGATTTGTCGGCATTTCCAACGCAAAGGATTGCGGTACTCTTGATATCCATGAACTCTGTGCACAAGTTCAGCAGACTTGAATCCTTACAGGTAGCGAATAGGGCGTTTCTCCAGTGACGTCATTCAGCCAGTTCTCACCAGTGGCCCGACTCACTTGTTGAATTTGTCGCAGTTCGCAGAACCTGTTCTTGAATGTCTGAAGTTCAAACAAACTAGGTTCTTGACAGAAAGGAAGAATATTCATTTAACATAATAACAATAATCCGTGGCGCTACAGCCCGTGAAGGGCCTAGACCGACCAGCCGAAGCAAAGGTGGACGATCATCCAACCAGAATGGAGGTATCGTGTGGTTAGCACGATGATCCCCCAGCCGTTATAGCTGGTATTCGCAACTGGATTTCGCTACCTATCGTAGCTCCCCAATTGCATCACGATGCTGGGTGGGCACCGGTCCCATACACTGGCCTAAATTTCATGAGAAAATTTCTTCCCCCATGAGGACTCCAACCAGCACGCATTCCGTAACGCGAGTCCTAGGCGGGATGCCTTAGACCGCGACGCCACGGCGCGGGACTTCATTTAACATAGTAACACAAAATTCTCTAGCTTTTTAATATGACAGTAAACATAATCAAATCATATTATTAAATCGTTGTTTCTCATCTAAGTGTGCAGTCAGTCAGAACAGGAATACAATATCGACGGGAAACAGCTCAAATTTAAAGTTTTGAGAAACATACATTTTGAAGCTTTGTCTCGGTATGAACTTAATCCAAATTCAAATCATGTTTTATATGAGTAGTTTAATATCAAAGGCGGACATCTGACCTGAGATCGAAATTTAGATAGCTCTGGATTTTTATACAATTTTTCATGTTCTTTCCAGTTATAGTGAAACCATATGCAAACTCTAACACTACATTTATAAAATAAATTGCGTTAAATATTACAAAGAATACTGTGGAACAAGAGATTGCCGCTAGATCAAAACTACGGAGACGACAGATGTCCGTCTTTGATATATGCCGTAAGTTTCAAATTAGAGTGTCACAGTAACATGAAGCTTATAGAATTCAGATATAGTATTCTTACTGATTACTGTGATTTTGAGTGCTTGAAATGCATACAAATATATATAATAAAAGTTCTATGTCTCTCCTGAAATTTTTGGAAAAATCACATACGTGGTATTAGATCTAGTCCATCGATATGCTAATTTGGGACTTCATGCCATATAATACTGAAAATATGCTACAGTGCAAGCTCAATTCTCTGTTATATATAGGTATGCCTGAAATAAGCAAAAATATGTACAATTAATTTTGAATATTCGTCATTACAGTTGTTCAAAACATAAAAAAAAATTGTATGACTTGCAAATGGACAGTAAAAACATGCAGGTGCATACGAATCTAAGCCCTATTAATATTTCATTCACTGAAAGCCAGTGAATGCAATGGATGTTTAACAAAGTTCGGTTTGCTTCTTGCAGACGACTTCCCGGAGGATTTTCAAGCTCCCATGACAGCGCCCATACCAACGCCCATGCCAGCACCATCACCCGAAAAAGAAAAAGAAGAAGATGATGAGGAAGATTCCATGTCAATAGGCCTACCATCATTTGCGCAAGAAGAAGAAAAAGAACAAGAAGATGATGAGGAGGGAAACAGAAGACGTGGCTGCTGGTCCTGTTTAAAATATGTATTTTGTGGTTGTTTTCGCCGTCTTTTTAGGCGTAAGTAGTCACAAATTTTATGTCTAAGAGCAATTTACAGATAGATCGCCCTCGGCGTGTTCTACGTTTCCTTCCCACTTGTTCACAGTTAATCAATTCTGTTACACTAATAGTAAATTACGTGCACTTCTTAATGTTAATGAGTTGCTTTTTATATGCATATAATTCGTTTTCTCCTCTATTTCTGAAATGTGTATGTACATATTCCGGTGTGATCACTCGAAAGCAAGTTACGCAATTATTGACATTGGGAAAAACACGGACTTCCTAAGCCTAAACAAATGTCTGCGACTATCCTTGAGCTTTATTTTCATACTGTCAGTACGAATGCTAGTCGCACTGAAATTGCTGTTGCTTAAAATGGAATAGCATGTTAGTGGCCATCATAGGAATATGTGGTTTAAAAACATTTTCTCCTTTCGTTTTGCAGTTGATATTGTCACTTCTATTGCATTTTGCATGAGGTTTTTCATTCCAAATCTTGTTCCATTGCATAATTTTGGTGGTTCAATATTTCGCAATAGTACTATTGGTGATTAAAAACTAAGTATTTAATTATGTGTAGGCAATCCTTGTGGTTTGAAAGAATTCAAGAATTCACGTGGTAAAACCAAGACCACCTTCAATACTCAGACCTGAATGCAGGTATCGATAGTAGCCAAAATGGCGCCGGTGGTGGTCCAAGCAGGATTACTACGTGGTTTTGTTATGATGTTTTCTTGTGTTAATTACGTCGTGAAATGGGTCGTTCGTGTTGTGTTCCGGGTTGTAATTCTAATACTGGACCTGCGTCTCATATTTCAGTGTTTAAGTTCCCGAAAAATACAACTTTACGCGACAAATGGTTTAGGTGCATAATCGTGACAATTTCCAAGTTAAGGAAATTACAGTTTGTTGTTGTCCAGTCAACTGTCTGAACTTTGCAAATGATAACAATAAGGCACCACTTATGAGGCAACTAAGCCAGGATATAATGGGGTAGAGTGACCAGTTCCTATCTTCCTAAAATGACAGTGTTGCACATAAATCATTTTGAACCTAGATTAGTTATTAGGGAAGATATTTTTCCTATCATAAATGGTGATGCTTTTCGTATTCTTCAGGAAATTTCGAATCTTAGCAATGATGCCTAAACAACCATAATTTCATTACTAACCTTCATACCGTACTGTCGGTTATTCTAGCATCCAGAAAGAATCCAGAGCAACGGAAAGGGGGACAGATGGAGACGTCGAGCAGCCACGATCGGGACCCCAGAACACCAAGCCTTATCACACTGTGGAGCGGCGCCGATCCTTCTTTAGGTACAGTAATTGTTTACATCCTGAAGTGGCAGCGCTTCCAGCTACGCGCAAGTTCGATTGCTGGTAGCGAAGAGGAGATTTATCGAGTAGTTGGTCCAAACCACTTGTTACATTTGTCGCAGTTCGTAAAACCTGCTGTTAAATATTTGACTTAAGTTCTTTACAGAAAGGAAGAACATTAATTAAACACGCTATTCTCTAGCTTTTCAATATGGTAGAAAATATAATGCTAAAATAAAAGACAAAATACAACTCGAAGCGAATCATATTTATTATCACTTTCTACCCAAGTGTGCAGGCAGTCAGGACAGTAATATGATATTATGCCTGTAGCCTTGAAACAGACTTGCGCTTATTTTGGCTGTCGTTTACCCCTATACTTTCCCCTTTCAATGATGATAACGCATGCACAACGTAGTAAGTTATTCAAAAACATAATTTAAAAAAACAAAGGACTTCCAACTACAAAATGGACTACTGAGCACACTAATAAGGTACTTCGTTTTCCTCTTGTAATATTTGT